>NC_079516.1:42224907-42524907 GCF_000801105.2 Raphanus sativus
CAACACCACCGGAATACGAGTTCTCCACCAAACAATTTTCATCTCCATCAAATGTATCACCGCCATTAGCCCGCCAGTAGTTTGACCTGTTACTCAACGTGCTGCTCTCCGACCACTCTTGCCTGAGCAAACATCCGTGATCACTCCATCCTTTCCCATTCAATATCTTTCCACCTCTTCCAACAAGTTCCTTCAAAATCCCTTAACCAGAAATCTCTAATCCGGGAATATCTAAAACAGGCCTTTTTGATATATGCCCACAATACGAACACATATGAAACAATACTAACAAAGTTTCAGGAAGAGAACTATATGAAACAATACTAATAGACTCTGCATTTCATATGTTCGTTCCTACTCCTAGCCAATCTAAGAACATCTTATGAGAAATAAAACTCTTTGTAACTAAGGGGATAAACCTTGTGGGGGTCGTATAAGCAAGAGGTTTAAGTCCTCCATCAAGCTTATCCAGGATCTGATTCTGCAACTTAGTGACTAACTTGACCAAATTCTTGAACTGTGCATCGTAATCAGTCTCCACTCTAGACTCAGCAACATACTTCTTAACTCTGCCAAAAAGCAAGAAAATCTTTCTTTTTTTAATTCTTTTTGATTGTACAAACAAAAGAGATAAAAAAAGAGAGAGAGTGACCTTATCTTGAGATGAGCAGGCTCTGTTACACCGTCAGCTACGACATCAACAAGAAGCTTACTCTTCGGACTCGTTCCATCCCTCCATCCCTGGACGACCAACGCCAGTCACGTAGCCTGTAACATCGAATCTGGAAAACAAATGAAAAGGCCACAAAAAATATAGCATCATTTTGAACCAATGATTAAAAGTAAAAACTTCATAGAGGAGAATGATGATTATCGAATCTAGTAACATATATTCATAGTGGAACTCATGGATCCGTAGAGGTCAAACACTCATCCAAACTTGGTGACGAATCCAAAGTTCATATAACTTTTCTTAATGACCTAAAATCTCATCCCTATGTCTCCACAGGTGTTTGATACAACTAGCAAATTCTCAGATATAATTCCCCCAAAATAAATCAACTATAGGTCCACGAACAGTCCTAAACGGAGTCAACGCATATTCCAGTCTTACCTAACACAGAGAAAATATTCTTCATCTAAAATCCCCAAACCTTCACCTGACTCTCTATAAAGTTATACGGAGTCCAGAGGAGGGGGAAACGAGTTTGCAGTGACTTACATGTCGGAGATGGCAAAGGAGAGACTTGTGAGAGGGTGAGGTGCTTTTGGAGGAGCAGGCCACTGAGAGCACGACGCGTGGCTTGAACTCTCTGATAGAATCGTATTTTATAAACTACGGATTACTGAATATTGTAAATAATAAAAATGATAAAACTATACTAAAGAGTAAGAAAAGGATGATACAACTGCAGAGGCGAGATATAATCTCTTTCCTTAACTCAAAATACGTCTGTAATGCGACGGTTCGGTAACGTAATGAGTCCAAAGATACAACTGCAAACAATCTTCTGAATTTGCGTCACTCTATCAGAAGCCTGGCGAAACTGGTTTTGTGTTGCACTCTCAGACACAAACTAAAATAAAAGAAATATTCAAGTGGGGGCATATATTTGTTGTTGTGTTCCTCGTGTGAAAGTGTTCATTTTTCTCTCAAATGCTTAGTAGCATTTTATATAGAAATCAGAGAATGAGGGCACCACTCATACATTTAATACAAAATTTTAAGTTATGATTTCTTCTTTCAAAACCACAACAAAAACGTAAGATGTGTAATTATGGAGTTTTTAAGTTACATATCATAATGGACATTTATTTCCATTGACTATGACCATGTAACTTTCAAACAAAAATCATTATCACTATTTTTGATAAAATCAAAGTTAGTAATATATTTTGCAATGGGTTCACATTTTTATATTTTAAACAAATATAAAAGATAACCATGAATATGATTTAAACCATAAGTTATTAGACATAAGTCTTTCTAACTATTTAAATCTAAATTCAAACCCAATATCTAATGTGTACATTTAAGTCACACATTTTATAACTTCATTTCTCATTCAAATGAATTTTGTTTTTGACACATTAATACACTACTTCATAGTGTTTGTCAAACATTTGGTTATTCCGACGAACGTTTTCGTCCGAAAAATGACCAAAAATGATCTAAAACCATCTCGTCAAAAAACGAGTTCCAACACTCCCTTCCTTCAGGTTCACGCGGAAGGATCGGTTCACCAAATTAAATACATTTTTCATTTTCTTTTATTAATTCGGGCCTAAGAATTCGAGCCCATGAACCTCTTAAATCCGCTAACGCGGATGCTCTAACTGAAACAAAATAAGTTGACAAAAAAAAAAGAAACTGAAACAAAATAAGAAAAAAATCCCAATACCTAACCCTCTGACGTCTAAGGAAGGTCTCTCATTACTGGAGAATAAAAGATTCTGGCAGAAACTTTAATTTCCCCGATGAGAGAGTCGAGTCTACGAGCGTGACCGAGAATATAAATACATTCATAGCTCCTTTACCTTGATCCTTGCATTGCACCCTCATCACTCGTCTCTCTGTCTCTTTCCTCTGATCGTGGACTGAGATGGAGACCTTACCTACGACGACGTTTTCGTCTTCTTCTAAATCAGAACGACGAGGAAGATCCTCCAAAACCTCCTCCAAGCCCTCCGTTATCATGGCTTTCTTCTCTTGCGTTGCTTGGCTCTACGTCCTTGGCCGGTAACTACGCCCCATTTTGTCCTTGATCCGATCCGATGATAAAATCTCCGATAATGATTCTTCTAGATTCCTAATTCGATTCTCTAGATTTGATGATATCGCGATCGAGCACTTTTTTTTTCTCTCAGATTCTAAGATCGTTTTGTTTGTTTTCAAATTTGATTAGGTTATGGCAAGATGCAGAGAACAGAGTGATACTCAATAATATGCTTAAGAAGAATTATGATCAGGTTTGTGGCCTCTCATTGTCTCTCTCTTTCTGGAAACACACTTGTTTGATCAAATTACTCTTTTGTGAATGTAGAAGCCTAAGGTTCTTACGGTGGATGAGAAGCTCATGGTTCTCGGATGCAAGTAAGTCTGATTTTTTTTTGAGTTGAGGAGCCAGATGCAATTGTGTGTGTTTGATGTTGTGGTTTTTAAATTGGTTTATCTAGAGATCTGGAGAGGAAGATTGTTGAAACGGAAATGGAGTTGACTTTGGCTAAGAGCCAAGGCTATCTGAAAAGTGGTTCGTCGTCCAAGAGGTTGCTTGCTGTAATTGGAGTCTATACTGGCTTTGGAAGCCATTTGAGGAGAAATGCATTTAGAGGCTCTTGGATGCCACAAGGTATCATCATCATGCTGTGATTGATTGTAGAGACTATTTTGGTTATGATGTTTTGGTGTACAGGTGATGCTTTGAAGAAACTTGAGGAAAGAGGAGTTGTCATACGTTTTGTGATTGGTCGAAGGTTTTCCCCCGTTGACTATATCTTTGTCAACTTCATGGACTGTAATGCTGATGTTTGTGTTTTTAAGAATTGCAGTCCAAACCGAGGTGATAGCTTAGATCGAAAGATTGATGAGGAAGATAGAGCAAGAAGAGATTTTCTGATTCTTGTTAGTAAAGCATATCAAAAGTTTGGCTGCATGCTTGATTGAATTGTGTTAGTTTTTTTCTTTTGGCTCACTGATGTGGATATTTTATCAGGAGAATCACGAGGAGGCACAAGAAGAGCTACCAAAGAAAGTGAAGTTCTTCTTCAGTGCTGCTGCTCAGAACTGGGATGCAGAGTTTTACATCAAAGTCGACGATAATATTGACCTAGATCTTGGTTGATACTTCCTCTTTTATTTCCTATCTATCTTGTTTAAGATATGTTTGCTCCTATTCTGAAATCATCAATTCTCTTTTTTCTTTGTGTGTGGTAAATGATAAAGAGGGATTGATTAGCCTCCTTGAAAGTCGGCGTGGTCAAGATGCGTCTTACATTGGGTGCATGAAGTCTGGGGAAGTTGTTACTGAAAAGTTCGTATCACACTTAACTTTCTTAAACTCACTTATCTTTGCACTGAAACCTTTTTTGATTTCTGTTTAGGGGAGGGCAATGGTACGAGCCAGAATGGTGGAAGTTTGGGGACGAGAAATCGTAAGTGATTGAAAATATTATATACTTTTTTTTTTGACATTGTGCAATTATGATGTACTAAAGTCATACTTGTTCTTTGTTATCTTTAGATACTTCCGTCATGCAGCTGGTTCGCTTATAATACTATCCAAGAATTTGGCTCAGTACATAAACATAAACAGGTTGGGCTCACAAACTTACTAGAAAGAGTAATGTTGTCCATTTCTCAATCAGCACACATTTTCACTTCTCTGTTATATGCAGTGGATCGTTGAAGACATATGCATTTGATGATACCTCTATAGGATCTTGGATGATTGGTGTTCAGGCAACTTATATAGATGACAATCGCCTTTGCTGTAGCAGCATTAGACAAGGTAAATCTTCAACCAAATGTGAATAAATGTATTTATGGTATATAATCTGAGTATCTCTGTTGGGTTTTGCAGACAAGGTGTGCTCTGTGGCTTGATCAAAGGGCGCCCTTAACAGTTTATTCCAACTTAACCTCTCGTGTTTTTGTGGCGATTCGGGTTGGGGAGTTGTTATATTTGTTATTTAGAATCAGATTACAATCAGCCATTACTTAGGGCATATACCCAGGAATTTGTAGCTGTGAAGAAAAAAAAAAGAAACGTACATTATAAGTTACAACTGACCAAGAATAGTAGAGAATCAGTTGGACTCCAGTCCCGAGCTTTGAACTATAGTTCGAATGATGGAGTAATTTACTTGGAACCTTTATATGAAAGATGCTTGCTTTTTCTTACTCTTTTGTTTCGTCGTTTCTGATTGTCACTTCGAAAGTCTTATACATGACATAGCTTTGGAACTTGGAAAACGCCTCAAACACACGATTTTGGAGGAAGAAGAAACAACCATGTGTATTTTGATTTTTCTCATCAATAGAAAAAAAAAACAAAGTACATGAATTGTACTCTAGAGGTACAATGAGCAGTTCAGACAGCAAAATAAACAAGATCAAAGTGGGTTCTCGGAAAGTAGTATCTGATTTTTGAAAGACAATCTAGCAAAATAAGCAACGATCATGCTTATCGCAATCCGAAGCATAGATTAGAACTGGTTAAATGAGTAAAGATGCAACGTCAATAGTTCTTTGGAATTATTGAATTGCGTTAGTGCGGCAGAATTCACGTTTTTAACATTTCCATACCCATTGGTAAAGGTCAAAATAATAAAATTTCTAGGATATTCGAGTAACATTTTTGAATAATGATTATTTTTATAAAAAGAACTTATAATATATCATTTTCTGTATGTGTCCTTTTCATGTCTGTCACACCAATGAAATTTTTTGTTATGGTTCTGTCCGTATATAAGTTGACTTTTCTGAATAAAATAGTCCGTAAATAGTTTGTTATACACCACACTGTTTCCCTATTTTATTCGTGGATTAGAGAACACTCAATCCATCCATCCAAAGGCATATTCATTCATTCTTCTCCATTCTCACCGATCCACATTCGTAACATCCGATTTCGATGGGAAAACCAACAGGGAAGAAGAAGAATAATCCCGATCCTCCCACGGATTCTTCCGTAGGAGGAGGCAACAAGTCAGCCAAAAGCTTCGATCGTTCAGCCTCCAAGGCGGCAGCCACCTTCGACAATGACATGGAGATCTTCATAAACCGAGCATTAGAGCTCAAGGAAGAAGGAAACAAGCTCTTCCAGAAACGCGACAACGAAGGCGCCATGCTGAGGTACGACAAAGCCGTCAAGCTTCTGCCTCGAGATCACGTGGACGTGGCTTTCCTGAGGACGGGCATGGCTTCTTGCTACATGCAGATGGGGCTGGGAGAGTATCCGAACGCGATCAACGAGTGCAACCTCGCCCTCGAGGCTAACTCTAGGTACAGCAAGGCCCTGCTGAAACGCGCTCGGTGCTACGAGGCCTTGAACAAGATGGATTTCGCGTTTAGGGACTCGAGGATCGTTTTGAACATGGAGGCGGAGAATGTTTCCGCCAAGGAGATCTTCGAGAGGGTGAGGAAGGTGTTGGTTGGTAGAGGGGTTGATGTGGATGAAATGGAGAAGAGTTTTGTTGACGTGCAGCCCGTGGGGGCCGCGCGGTTGAGGAAGATTGTTAAGGAGAGGTTGAGGAAGATGAAGAAGAAGAATAATAATAATAATAATAATAAGAAGAATAGTAGTACTGATGCTCTTGAGGAGAAGAAGAGTAACGGTGTTGTTGTTGAAGATGGAGAGGAAGCAGATAGCAGGAAGAAGCTTGAGGATAAGGTTGTGGTGGAGGAGAAGAAAGTGAGTCATGTTATGGACAAAAAGGTCATTGCTTCGGAGATCGACGCGACGGTGACGAGGACGGTGAAGTTGGTCCATGGAGATGATATCAGGTGGGCGCAACTGCCGTTGGATTCTTGCGTTAGTCTTGTGAGAGATATAATCAGAGTTCGGTTTCCGTCTCTGAAGGGCTTCCTTATCAAATACAGAGACTCCGAGGGAGATTTGGTCACCATTACCACCACGGATGAGCTGAGAGTGGCTGCATCGACGAGGGAGAAACTTGGCTCCTTTAGATTGTATGTAACAGAAGTCAGCCCCAATCAAGAACCCGTTTATGACGGTGTGAACAAAGACGAGTCAACATTTGCTAAGGGGTCAAGCAGTGTTGCTGATAACGGAAGTGTGGGAGGAGATTATGTGGAGTCGTCTGAGAAGAAAGCATCTGCTTGCATTGAGCATTGGATTTTCCAGTTTGCGCAACTGTTCAAGAACCATGTTGGGTTTGATTCAGATTCCTACTTGGACATACACAACCTCGGGATGAAGCTGTATACAGAAGCAATGGAAGATATAGTAACAGGAGAAGACGCGCAGGAGCTCTTTGATATCGCTGCTGATAAGTTCCAAGAAATGGCTGCACTTGCAATGTTCAACTGGGGGAACGTTCATATGTCAAAGGCAAGAAGGCAGATCTATTTCCCCGAGGATGGTTCGAGAGAAACTATACTAGAGAAGGTGGAGGCTGGATTTGAATGGGCGATGAGCGAGTACAACAAAGCTGCGGAGAAATACGAAGAAGCGGTTAAAGTAAAATCTGATTTCTACGAAGCCTTTCTTGCGCTCGGGCAACAACAGTTTGAGCAGGCTAAGCTTTGTTGGTATCACGCGCTTAGAGACAAGATAGATATCGAAAGCGAGGCTTCTCAGGAAGTACTGAAACGCTATAACAAGGCCGAGGAGAGTATGGAAAAGGGTATGCAGATTTGGGAAGAGATGGAAGAGCGTCGTGTAAATGGACTCTCTGATTCTGATAAACATAAAACACTGCTGGAGAAGCTGGGGTTAGATGGGGTGTTTAGCGAAGCGTCTGATGAAGATAACGCAGAGAAAACAGCTAATATGACTTCTCAGATTAATCTTTTGTGGGGTTCGTTGCTGTATGAACGGTCTATCGTGGAGTATAAGCTTGGCCTACCGACTTGGGATGAATGCTTGGAGGTTGCTGTGGAGAAATTTGAACTAGCTGGAGCTTCTGCAACCGATATAGCTGTCATGGTAAAGAACCATTGCTCAAACGAAAATGCACTTGAAGGTAATTAAGTTTATTATATATATGAATGAATATACTAAACTGTTCGTAGAGATATCTCAAAATATGGCAAACAAACAAACAATGTGCAGGTATGGGGTTCAAGATCGATGAGATAGTACAGGCGTGGAACGAGATGTATGACGCCAAAAGATGGCAGATCGGTGTCCCGTCTTTCCGGCTAGAACCTTTGTTCCGGAGACGGTCACCGAAGCTGCATGATATTTTGGAGAATGTGTTTTCAGGGCCTCAGTGACGAAAACATTCATCGTGTATATATGAACAGAGCATATCAGCTGGTAAAAATCTCATCATTACTTCCCCTTAACCCGTAATATGGCTAATTTTTTTAACACAAAAAGATGTGAGTTTCTTAGTAATCTTGCTTGTTTATAGTCTTGAGATGAGCGATATAATATAATCATGTTCTTATATGGTTTATTATATACCTGAAAAGTTGATAGGTTGTAAAGAATCCCCATAAGTTCTGATTTCTTGATGATCTGTTGTATCATCATTGCAGGTATTGTATTTACATGGAGAGTGGGAGTTGTATGCAATTTTTTCTGTTTTTGGTTTCGTTTCTCAACTTTTTGGAAGCAATTTTTTTTTATTTTAAATCTTGGCTGTGATATTTTTTTTTGTGCCGAATACTTTTTGGAATTGTTTTGTGCAGAATATTTTTGGAATCATCATTTTTTATTTCATTTTGGTGGTTTGTAATCATATCATAGTCTTGTAAATTTTTTTATTGATTGTTTTGATTAGTTCGGGTATATGTGACTATTGCATTCTTATGCAAAGGTAGTGAATTATTTCGGTTTGCAGCACTCAAAATTCATAGCATCTTACACTTTTTAAATGCATCATACAACACATCATAGCAAGCCGTTATGATTGTGTCAAAAAAGTTTTAACCAATATATAAAATTGATATATACACATTTATTTTACAAAGTGATAAAAACATAAATATAGATGACAACGATAGATGACATATACCCATTTGTAAAAACAGCAAGACATTTGCGAGGCAGCAGTAAAAAAACGCACAGACGTTTCTGCTCTAGAGTTTCTTCCCAGAGCGACCGACGAGAAAGTAAAAACAAAACAAAAAAAACAAAAGGGACTCGATTCCTCTCTGAGAAATCGTCTCCACCGCCCTTACATGAAAATTTTAATTCTGCAATCTCCTCGTTATAACTGAATATTGTATATACAATTATTTTTAAATCGAGAAATGAATGAAATACTAAAAAACCAATCAAGTTGACAATATTTACAAAGAAAACCAGGGTCAAACCCATCCAACCAGTGACCCGTCGGATCTACACGGGTAAACCAAAGTAAACCAGAAAATCCCAAAAATGAAACGCGATTTGTAATCGTTTCTCGAATCTGTTTTTATTTTCCGATTTCTCATTTCCTTTAAACATTTTTTCGAGCCATTTTTTCATTCTCTCGGTCTCGAAACTCTTCAGTTTCTCTCTATCTCTCGCGAAACTCAAGAGAAGAAGCAGATCTCTCATCTCATCGAGGCATCTCGATCTCGGTTTCGCCAAACAAGGAGAAGAGGTAATGGTCGTGAGGAGATTCAATTCTAGGGTTTCAATTTAGGTTCTCGAATTTGTTCTTCTCTCAGTCCGTGTCGTGTCTCGATCTCTCGATTAGGTCTTGTAAGGTTGTTGAGAGTCTTAATTTTCGTTGCAGGAACTGAAAATGGTGAAGACGAAATGGACGAGGAAGAAGAAGAAAACGAAACCATTGAAGGATATAACATCTCCATTGAAAGATATTGAGATTCCGAAAGAGATTGAGAAAGAGAAGAAGAACGATGTGAATCTCGTTGAAGATAAAGAAAAAGAGGCGAACCCTGTTGAAGATAAAGATTCTGAGATGGAGACGAACACTAATGAAGAGAACGAGACCGAAGAGAGAGTTGATGATGAAGAGGCGAACAAGGTTCAAAGTGATGTAGAGGAAGAAGATGAACAGAGGTCAGAGGAGGAAGAGAGGTCAGAGGAAGAACAGGAACATAGGTCAGAGGAGGAAGAGAGGTCAGAAGAGGAAGAGAGGTCAGAGGAAGGAGAGGAAGAGAGGTCAGAGGAGGAACAGAGGTCAGAGGAGGAACAGAGGTCAGAGGAGGAAGAGCGGTCAGAGGAAGAAGAGGAAAGAGAGGAAAGAGAGGAAGGAGAGGAAGAGAGGTCAGAAGAAGAGGCGAACTTGGATGAGAGCAATGATGGAAGAAGAGAAGGACGTAGGGAAGAAGGAAGTAGGGAAGAAGAAATTTACAATGTAGACAATGTAAGTATTTCTACATCTCATAGTTGTAGAAAACAATTGATACAACTAAAGATAACTGGTTTGTTTGTGATATGATGTAATGATATGGTTGATCTTATTTAGTAATTGGGCGTGTGGTATGTGTGAGATGGGAGAGTTTGGTGAGGAGTATGTTAAATTAGATAGGCTGTTATCTTGTACAACTAGAATAACTACTGGAATAACTAGTGGAATAACTACTGGAATAACTACCGGAATAACTAAGTATAACTAAGTATAACTAAATGAGTTTGTTTCTTGGTTGGTTGCAGGAATTCGTCGAAGAGGAGCCGGTCGCGATAAAACCGTTAGGCATGTACTTCCCACCTTCTGAGTATAGGAAGAAGATCAAGATATCGACGAGGTGTTTTATTGCTGATGTATTAAAAACCCTAGGCGAATTAAAGCCTCCGATGACTCCGGTAGAGAAGAGTTGGTTTGAGACTCATCCGCAGTTCAAACACATATTCCACATGCCACAGGCTGGAAACCACAAGGTAATGGGGATGTGGATGCTCCTTCTCCGAACCGTACGCATAGTAAAAGAAAAGGAGGCTTGGTTTGCGGTGAATGGTTGTCCAATCCGCTACGGTATTAGAGAACATGCTTTGATATCTGGTTTGAACTGTAGAAACTATCCACTGAACTACAAGCAATCCGGAGGCACGAACTTTGTGAAGAAATATTTTGGCCATCGAGTAGTTAGGTATCATGACGTGAAAGCAATGGTTCAGGAGGGAATGGAACCTGGTCGTGATAGGTTGAAGCTGCTGGTCTTGTATTTTCTATCGAGTGTTATAGTTGGGCAAAGAAGGGCCGGTGAAGATGCCCCTCCCGTGGAGCCATTCTTGCTTAGAGCAGTTGATGATCTCAACTTATGCAAAACATTCCCTTGGGGTAGATTGTCGTTTGATTACATGCTTAGACAGATTTCTAACACTATGAGCCATTTTGATGGGGAGGTGAAAGAAGGTGTGATTTGGCCAGTTCCCGGATTCTGTCTTCCAATGGAGGTAAATGTATATGACTCGTATGTTGAATATTTGCATAGAAATTATGATATTGACACTGGAAAGGTTTTTTTACTTGTGTAGTTCTTAGCATTTGAGGCCATCGAGAAATTGGGGGAGAAATTCCGAGAGCGAGTACCAGATGAAGACGTACACCCAACATGTCCAAGGATGTGCCGATCAATGTTCAAGAGAAGTGAAATGAAGGGATTTCCACTAGAGAAAATAAATAAAGCACTCGGTGATACTACGGTTAGTTGTCCCATGTATCCAAATATTGTAGATAACATGTTATGTAATCTTTTGGAAATTTGAATAAGGCGTTGACACTGCAGGACATTGAGAACATCTTGGCTTGTACCGACGAAGACAAGACTCTACTAGATGGGATAACAGAACCAGAAGACATCAGAGATAAGGATGACACGATTGTGGAGAGTTGGATGAAGGTGGTGGAGAGGGGTTATGTTGTTAGGTTTGAAGATATGTTGAAGGAAGATGTGGCTGCTAGACAAGCCCCTCCCCCTGAGCCTCAGATTGGAAACGACACAGAAGCTACCAATGAAGCAGGAGGGAACAGCGTCAAGCTAGATGAATTGGTGCAAGTCATTAACAGCTTCAAAGAAGATATTGGAGGGCGGATGACGAAGATTGAGGAAAAGGTTGGGGAGATTGACTCAAGACTCGCTGCATCGGAAGGTTTTGTTCAAGAGCTCTTAGATGGTAGGAATGTGAATGCGGATATGGAGGAGGAACAACAGGGCGTCTCGAAGAGGTCAAGGAACAAGACAAAGGACATCACTTCCAGGGCAAAGAAGAAGTCAAAGAAAAACTGATCAATTGCTTTTGTTGTTTGTTATGAACTTATGTTGCTTATGTGTGTTCTAAAACATGTTGCTTTTGTTTGCTTTTGGAACTAGGTGTTCTAAAACTTTGTTTGCTTTTTGGAACGAGTAAGAGAAGGTGTGTACTAAACTTATGTTTGCTTTTGGAACTAGGTGAGTAAGTACAACTATGGAAAACTAATAAAACTATATCTAACTAGTACAACTAGGTGATTATTTGATTGGTTCTCCAATTAAATAAACCGGATTTGATTGGTTCTCTCTCACTCTTCACTCTCCTCTCATCTCTCTCTCATCTTCCCTAGAATCTTCTCATAAATATACTTTTACTTTTCTCTCTCTCTCTCTTCCTTTAAAAAGAAGTCAGACGATTTCTCATTCTTTATCTCTCTCTCTCTCTCTCTCTCTCTCTCTCTCTCTCTCTCTCTCTCTCTCTCTCTCTCTCTCTCTCTCTCTCTCTCTCTTCCTTTAAAAAATCTTCTACTGAAGATGGAATATGGTTCGGGATCGTCCAGGAGAAGGCCAAAATCTGGTCGGAAATTGTGCTCATGTGCCTTAGAGGCGACCATATATCAAGCTTGGACAGAGAAGAACCCAGGGCGACGATTTTATGGATGTCCGCGGTACAAGGTATGGCATCTGATTATACAACTTGTTATCTTGCAATTCCATGATGAATAATGACTCGAATAATAGATTGGATTTGGATTATGTGACAGGAGCCAAATGGATGCAACTTCTTCTCCTGGTTTGATAAAGAGGATGGTACATTATGGCAAAAAAGAGCTTTGCTTGAAGCCCGGGATGAGATCCGAGAGCAGAGTCTGGTGATTGAGCAGTTGAAGGAAACAATTGCGGAACTGAGAAGCAATTTGGAGAAGAAAGAAAATGAAGATGAGATTGTTAGGAAGTTTGAAGACTTCTTTGTTTAAGCCAATGAATCCATTTGTATGTTTAAGAAGACCTCTATGTTTAATAAGACCTCTATGTTTACTACGGAAAACTACAGAAAACTACCGAAAACTAAGGAAAAACTACCGAAAACTAAGGAAAAACTACGGAAAACTACGGAAAACCACACAAGTCTTAACTTAACACAACATCACATACATAATCCAAATAAGAAACACGTACAAGGAGATCCACATACAAGTCTTAACAAACAAAGACTTGTATTTACCGAAAATTAAAGACATACAAGTTGTTCAAACAAACTAACACTTCTCAAACACGTGGGATAAGTAGTTTCAGAGCTGCAATTTCCGCAGCCATGTCGTCCACCTCCTTCCTTAAGCGGCGAACCTCTTCCTCAACTCCGATGACCCAT
The DNA here is from genome assembly GCF_000801105.2 of Raphanus sativus. Lineage (NCBI taxonomy): Eukaryota > Viridiplantae > Streptophyta > Magnoliopsida > Brassicales > Brassicaceae > Raphanus > Raphanus sativus. Next base: position 42,238,116 of record NC_079516.1, read on the forward strand.
GGCTGACGGAAGTGGAGACCATCATCCTGTCAGTTTCACATTGTTATTACATATTGCATTATCTTTCGGAAAAGAAGGGAAAATCCATATTTTTACCTCAAACTTGTCGCAAGTGAAGTACTTGCGGCCTGGTGAGAAATCTTTATCTTTCGGATTAGCTGAAACCTCGTTGACAATTCGTCCCCCGCATGGGCAAGATCTTGGAATCCCGTACTCAGCATCGCATGTATATTGAACCATGTCCAAGTGTTTCTTCGTTTTCTTCATCTCCCTCCTTTCCTGTTTTTCAACCCATGGATCCATCTCGAGAGAAAGATGACTGAATTTTAATTTTGAGAGTAAAGTGAAGATGAGGAGAGTCGAGGAGAGATAAAGGTTGTAGAGAGATGAGGAATGTGTGGTGAATGAGAGAGTAGAAGAGATAATGTTTAGAAAGCCCGCCTAAAATTTAAAATGTTTTGGAAAGCCCGCCTAAATTTTAACTTAGTTCTCCCTAAGATAGTTGTTGTACAGAATTTACAAATAGTTGTACATCGGGTGATTTCCATTTATTTCAGTATTACAAGTATTTATATATTTTTTTAGTAGTTGTCCAATGATATATAAGATTTCATAATATGATTATTGGTGTTTCGCGTAATTAAAGTGTCTATAAGATCTCTAAAACGAAATCTCATCTTCAGTATTCACATATTTAGCAAAGTGAGTCCAAAAGTGTATGTAGTATGTTGGGTGGTTGTTTTGATTCTTGAATAATAATTTTTTATCTTATGTTGGATAGTTGTTTTGATTCTTGAGTAATAATTTTTTATCTTCTATTGGATAGTTCACTTCACTATAAATATCATTTGATGATGCAACTTTGTAAAATTCACACTCAGTTCGAAATTCAATTTCAGATAGTTATACCAGCATCAATATCAGTTCGACATAGTTGTACAAAGAAAACAGAGTAAATTCACACTCAATTCGACTTAGTTGTACAAACAGAACAGAGTAAAATTCAAACATTTCGATTTCCAAATAGCAACCATTGCAGGCTTTGTCTTGGTCGCCTTTTATTTTGTGTCCTTGGCCTACGCTCCCCTGCTGATGGAAACCGTTTCACTCTTTTTCTTCCCCTCTGCTCAATGCGCTTAGGAGCCAAGATCTTCTTGTTTTTTATGTAATCCGGGACATCCCATTGGCTCCTATCCGGAACCACATATATAGTCCTGTAATATGCCAATGCCCACAGCTCTGTCCAATAGTATTTAGATATCAAATCTTCTAAATCGAAAACGTGATTGCTATCACCTTTCTTAGAGTAGAAAATGAAAGCGGCTAAGCCGTGGACACAAGGATACTTTTCAATGTCAAAGAACCTGCAACTGCAGCTTTTGGCTAGTAAATTCACCAAATACGGTTTCCCATCTCTGCCCATGACACTGTATTCAAGGTGAAAAGCATTTAGCTCCGACACAATTAGGCATTCTGCTTCCCCCCACGTGTCATGCACAAAGTTTTCCACTAGAGGCACCAGTTTCCGCTCACTGGATCCTCGAACTGTCTCTTGCCTGTGCGTATTAAACCAATCTGCAGTTTTTTTAACAATCGTATCCAACATTGGTATTAAAGAGTACCTCCTCGCGTCTTTGAACACGCTGTTCATCGACTCCACAACGTTGCTTGTGTCAATGTTGTATCTATCTCCTGGAAACCAACACCTCGCCCACTTTTCTTTCTCACTACTTTCCTCAAGATACTTCGCAGCAGATGGATACCGAGTCTTGAAACCGGAATAAGCAGCATCGAATTCAGGCACTGTGTAAATCCGAGCAATGTCCATAAATCTAGCTTCAACAACATCCTTGTTGACGTTTGGCACATGACCTCTCACATTTTGCGCCAAATGCCATATACAATGCGCATGATGAGCCATCGGAAACACACTAGCTATGGCATTTATGAGGCTTACATTTCTGTCACTCATAAATACCAACTCCGATGAATCCGGCACAACACTTTTCAACATCTCAAAAAACCAAGTCCAACTCTCCTTATTCTCGCCATCTAATACACCAAAGGCTAACGGATAATGGTGCCGATTAGGATCTTGGGCAGTGGCAAAAACGAGTACACCACCATATCCATTTTTCAGAAATGTGGCATCCACTGTTATCACTTTCCGCATCACTTGAAAACCTTCAATGCTGGCTCCCAGAGCGATGAACAAATATTTGAATTTGTCTGACTCATCCAATTCCACGCTTGATATTGTCCCATAATTCATCTTCTCCAACATGTACAAATAACAGTACAACATCTGGTAACTTTCTTCCGGAGTCCCACGCAAAACATTTACAGCTTCGTTTCTACCTCGCAAAGCAGTGGAGTACGATACCTTCACACCAAGTTTGTTCCACACAAGTTCGATAATGCTTTTAGGAGGAGGAGTTTCCATTTGTCCAGGATAATCATCATGCAATAGAGATGCAACTAGCTGTGGTGTTCCTTTCCTCCTTGAGTTGCATTTACTCTGACTTCCACGAGAGCATGTATGCAAGTTCGAGTACGTTCTAATAGAGAACGTTTCACTCCGGCCAATTTTTGCAGCTCGTACTCCCCATTGACAACCTTCCTTCGGACATTTTAACACTAATCGCTGCTTATCCGATTTTACCACCTCAAACCCAAAACTATTCGAACATGCTCCTCGATCCACCACTTCTTGCACTGCCTTTTTACTAACAAACTCTTGTTGTATTTTCAACCCCAAACCGTCTTCCCATGCCTCCATAAATGGAACTGGTTTGGCAAGAGGAGGTGCCTCTATATATCTTCCACGCATTTCTGACTCTTGTGTACCATTGTCCTCCATTCCACCAGCATTACAATCCTCTCTTCCACCAGCATTACAATCTTCTCTTCCACCAGCATTATCATCCTCTCTTCCACCAGCATTATCGTCCTCCATTCCACCAGCATTACAATCCTCTCTTCCACCAGCATTACAATCCTCTCTTCCACCAGCATTATCATCCTCTCTTCCACCAGCATTATCGTCCTCCATTCCAACAGCATTATCGTCCTCCATTCTATCAGCATTATCATCTTCCTTTCCACCAGCATTATCATCCTCCTTTCCACCACCATTTTCATCCAAATTAACTTCTTCATCAACTGCTTCCAACATCTCCTGAATCGCCACTATCCCCCGCTCAGATTGTTTTTCAACTAGAATGTTGCCACCATATAAAGTTATGGCTCTATCTCCGAAATCATTGTCATTCGAATGCAACACTTCATAGTTCATACCTAACGAACTTCGTTTACCTAACGAACTTCGTTTGCCGGCTCTTGAAAGTTGCTCGGGGAGTTCTGATCTTCTGATGATTTCCACATACAATATGCACCTGCGGTTCTCTTTATCAAGAGACAATAGATATACACAAAGGTCTTCATCATCAAGAATGATAAATTGTTCCTCAGACCCAATCAACAGTGGAATATAACTCAATTTCAACTTCACTGAACTTTCATCTATCCCAAGCTTCTTGCATATCCGTGCTTCTACCATTGAAACAGTTATATCGTCCACTTCATTCTTAATCACTACACTATACATGTGACCTTCGCATCTGAAATGTATGATGACGTTGTTGCTCATTGGATCCTGACAAGACAACCATTGAATATCATTCATTATGCATCGAAATATTCCAACATAATTAATTATTAACCGTTCTCGTTCAGTAATACTAGTATAACTAGCTGTACAACAAATATCAGTAATACTAGTATTACTAGCTATACTACAAATATCAGTATTACTAGCTCTACTATAGTTTCACTAGTTCTCCTATCTTAGCCGTATTGATTTTCAAATCTACAATCAATGTACTACGATTTAACTCTCCAATGCAGCTAATTTCACTCATAATGGACCAAATCGACCTCCGGCAACATCTACATCCATTCCAATCAGGTTTTCTCATCGAGGATTGCAACATTTATACATACATACCCGTTTTCACCTTTCCAGTACAGTGGAAGGTAGTGCAGCCTTTGATTGCGAACTCGATTGATATAGATAGGACCGAAGATCGATCTTCGACTCTGGAGCTTCGGATTGGGGAGGCAAATCGAAAGAAAGGAACTGAATTGGAGGAGGGCAGCTCAGTGGAGGACGAGAGCGTCGTGCATCGTTTCTCGATTTCGTTTTTCGATTTTCTTTATTCCACAACGCAGAGACGCAAACGCAATTCCACTCTCGGTTCAATTGAGAGGTTCAATTGCAACTGGTTTAATTTTCTTTATTTTCAAATTTAATTTTATTTTAGCTGAGGTCAATTTCGTAATTGCAACTGGTTTAATGAAATAGGAGGGTGTTGAGAATAGGGGGGGATATAAATGATTTAGTTTTTTTGTAGGAGGGCATCTGAGGATATGTCTCTTCCTCTCTCTCTTTAGGTGTTTCTGTCAGCGAGATCAGAATCCTTCAATTACTTTTGCTAAAATGGAGAAAGTGAGGCAAGCATCGCACGCAGGCTCTTGGTATACCGATAATCGTGAGTTCACTCATCTTTTCTCGCTTTCTTTACCTTAGGCCTTAGACTAGAGAACAACCATGGTTTTAGTTTCACTGTCTGAAAGTCAAAGTTTTGACTTTTTTAATCTCTCTCTCTCTCTCTCGAATTGTCCCCGCTTGTTCTACTTGAATCTGTTTTGTATTTCTTTTTTAAACCAAAGCTACAAAGTTGTCATCGGATCTTGAAGAATGGCTAAGAGCAACTGGTTTAACCAGATCACCTCATGTCCGAGGCGTCATTGCCCCGTAAGATACCCCTTTTCTTTTTGCTTCTCTCGTTTCCTCCCGTGATCTTTAACTTTTTTTCAATGGAATTCAGACACGCAGGTTACTCCTACTCGGGTCGTGCAGCTGCTTATGCCTTTGCAAACATTGATCCCACCAACATGTAAAACCAGTCTCTGTTGTTGTTTTCATCACATTCTTATCATCATCGTCATCATCATCATGGGGGGGTTCAGTATCGTTCTTCTGTCTTGGTTTTGTTTTTCAGTTCCAGGATATTTATTCTTGGTCCATCTCACCATTACTATACTCCAAAATGTGCACTTTCAACTGCAAAAGTTTACAAAACTCCCATAGGAGATCTACCTGTTGACGTAGAGAGTAAGTAGCTCTTAGCTTTTCTCTTTTCTGATGATAAAAACTGAGGAAAATGTGTTGTTTTCTTACTTTAATTCAACCAAACAGTGATTAAGGAGATAAGAGCTATGGGGAAATTTGGAATGATGGATCTCCGTGTCGATGAAGCTGAGCATAGCATGGAAATGCACTTGCCTTATCTGGCTAAAGTGTTTCAAGGGTAATAATCATTATAATCAACTGTGGTAGTTAGTTAGGTTTTAGTTGTAAAATAAAATGTTTTGGATCGTCAGGCACGATGTGAAAGTTGTACCCATCTTGGTTGGAGCAGTAAGTCCAGAAAACGAAGCCATGTACGGTGAGTTGCTATCTAAATACGTGGATGATCCCAAGAACTTTTTCTCAGTCTCCTCTGACTTTTGTCACTGGGGCTCTAGGTTTGTCTCTCTTTATCTTTTACTGTGTCCTGTCGTTTTCTTGTTAAAATGCCCTCCAGTGAGCTAATGATTTGTTGTGTGTGTTCATAGGTTTAATTACATGCATTACGACAACAATCATGGTCCAATTCACAAATCCATTGAGGCACTAGACAAGATGGGTATGGATATAATAGAGACCGGAGATCCAGATGCTTTCGACAAGTATCTTTTGGAGTTTGACAACACCATTTGTGGACGCCACCCCATTAGTATTTTTCTCCATGTAAGCAGTTTCTTTAATGAATCATATCTAGTGGTGAATTAATTAGGCTTCTTTGCAGAGATTCTCAAAAATCATATTTTTGTTTGTTGTTACTTTCTCTAGATGATAAAACATAGCTCAAGCAAGATGAAGATCAATTTCCTCAAGTACGAGCAGTCAAGCGAGTGCAAGACGATGCGAGACAGCAGTGTCAGCTATGCATCTGCTGCTGCTAAGTTGGAAACTTGAACATCCCTCAAGAATTGGTGCAACAAAAATTTCTACATTTCGGTTAGCAGTGTCTTTTAATGTGTCTGAAACATATAATCTGATAGCATTTAACAAACCTTAAAGAAAAAGAAACCAAAAGGTTTGGTGTTTTACAAATCTTTGTAATAAGACAAAAGCACAAGAACATCATTCCCTCCTCCATTGACTGATATCTCTAATATTTTGAATCTCTCTCACAACGTTAACGTCAACACAAAATCATTTGTCTACTGAGATTGAGAGAGATACATTCAGAAGTTAACTCTTACGATCTCCTTACTTTCTGAATATTCTGGCAAAGCTTGCTTCCGGTGCCGTCTCTCTCTACTGTAGATGATCCAGAACACAAGCGAGAGCATCACAGCGGTCGATAACATGGCCAGACCCACGTAGACTCTGTAACCATAACGTCTGAGTCCTGGACAGTTGTTATTGGTTATGTCTCTGAAGGTCTGCTTTGCGTATGAACAATCCTGAAGCTGAACCAAGAACGGTGCGTCGTTGATCAACCCTGTGCTGATGTTCACGCATGATGCCATCTGACCATACAGCGCCGGCGTGAGCCTCCCTGTTGTTATGCAAGTCCCGTTCTGGTTTACTTGGCACACAAAAGGGGTCCATGCCTGTGGGCATAAAACACATATTTACTAATCTTGAATGCTAAAAGAAAAATGAGACAAGAGGGGGACTTACTTGAGTAGCATTGTTCAAGTCGAGCTCACCAGGGGAGCAAGGGCGATCGGTGAGGTCATGGTTGAAGGGATTGCAGAGCAGAGGGAGCAACGGTCCAGATTGGTTGTAGTACATTTGGACAAAGACTGGAGAGAAGTTGATGTTGGAGACATTAGATACGACTGTGTTGATGAGCTCCACGAGCTGACCGGTCACCTCTTTGCTACGCATCAGAGTTTCCTGAGCTGTAGCATTGTCTGTACAAGGCAAGATCTCGTCTAGAGCCGTGTTGCTTGAGGGTCTCTCCACCCATTCACTCATTGCCACACATGTGTCTGCAGTTGCACTGATGCGCTCAAACAAAAGACATTCAGGTTTTGAACTAACAAAAAAAAAGAAGTTAATGAAGAGACAGAAGACATACTTGTGTAGCAGAAGGAACGTTCCGCTCAAGATGAAAGTACCAGTCACCAAAATCCATCCAAGGATCACAAGGCTGCATAAGAGGAAGAAGATGATTCAGATAGTTTTTAAACTCATGAAAGTGGCACAAAGCTCATTTTTACTCACGTGTAAACGATGACTTGCATCCCAAAGATTGAAGAAGCTGAAACATAAGATAATCAGACAGCTGAGAAACATGTAGTGGAAAGATGATGAGGTCGCAAGGAATCATACAAAAAAGAGTGACCTTACCGAGACCAAGAAATGTCAAAATAAGCATGACAATTGAAACTACTATAAGTGCCACCCTCCTGCAATAACAAAATAAATTGTTCACATTTGTTTTCAAGAAACCAAAAACTTAGGATGTTGGGGGAGAGTTTGTTGTTGTTACACGGAATTGAGGAAATTTCTTATGTTATTGGAGCTACTAGTGGCTTTGTCAGTGATGGTAGCTATTGAAGTACTCAGTTTTGCTCCGATCTGATCGATTTCGGTTTGGACGTTTGCAGGTAAAGTCACATGAAGAACTCCAATCTGCCTTGCTGATGTGAGATAATCTGATATAGCTTTAAGCTGTGAAACCGTGCTATCTGCTTGGCTCATGACATAAGCTAATGTCTCTGTCGTGCTTTCATTGTACCTTATCTGACCCGAGTACAGCATAACACATCCAATTCTGCAATAAGACAAGCAGATAAGCTCATGTTTCTAACATAAAAACCCTTTAAAGAAGAAACAAAAATGTGAATGGAGCAGAGTTGTGTTCACTTCCATGACTCACATTGCCATAAGAGTGAAGAAGAGGAGGAAGATGAGGGAGAGAAAGTAAGCAGCTCTTGAGTATCCAATAGATGTGCTTCTATGGCATATGTGACACATGCATATAACCAATAAGCAGATGCCAAACCCAAGAAACCAAACAGCAGTAACAGCAAAGAGAGGACCAGCTGTATAGCCCACAGACTACAATTTCAAACACACAAAGACAAATAAATCTAAATTCACATCAACATATAAAAGATGCGCATACTGAAGTAGAAATATATTCTTACGGCCCAGTAATGGTGGTTGCTGATATTCCATCCTCCAGTGTATTCCTGGAAACCATTGAGAGGATCTTTTCTGAATGTTCTTTGAGCAGCTAAAGCCACTGTAGCATCTCCAATCACTTGAGGGTTATTGTAAGTAGGTCCATATAATGGCGTTTCTGCCACTATAAATTTCTTTGTAGAATTTTCCCAAATGGTTTTCTCATAAGCTGAAAGAGACAAATCATACTCAAATTAAGGCTGAAACTTTTTTTTTTCTTTTCTTTGGTCAAACCTAGTTACATAGGATGCTGCAAATAAAAGTTCCAAGTTATTTACTGAAGTTTTGATGATTTTTTTCAGATTTTAGATAAGACCCAAGTGAATCAGTTTAGATTTTTGGAGCAAAGTGGAGTGTGACATTTTCATGGAAAGAATCATCTTTACTTTCCCAGGGAAAGAGAAGGCTTTCTAGAGAAACAGAAATAAAATGAAAGATAGTAAAAAAAAAAAAAAAACAACAACCTAAGACAGAAAGACAAACCTGTGGGAGGCTGAGTAGGGGAAATGTGAATGAGTGAAGCTCCATGAGCAAGAGAAAGAGAGGTTAAGAAGCAATAGAAGAGAAGAAGAGTCATTCAGTACTACTGTGATGCAATCTTGAGAGAGGAGAGAAAGAGAGAGAAGTGGAGTCACAGTCTCAAAGCAGAGGAGAGAAGGAGAAAGACAATAATAAAAGCAAATTTGCTTTTTCGAATTTCTATGTGACCCACCTAAGACTTTTGTGTATTGAGTTTATACTGATGATACATAAATTCTGGGTTTTTTGAGGGATTTGGACAGTGGAATCTAGTCAAATTTTAAATTAAGATAATATTGTTGTGAACATAGATAAATTGCAGTGTTTATAAAATTGGACCGACCTGATGATTGGAACATGTTTGATCATAAACCGATTATCTAGTAAGGTTAGATTTTTAAAGTTATTAAACCGATAAAACCATTACAACTAACAAAAATTTATAAACCATCACATATAAACATAAAACTAATTTAAATTTTTATGTATAAATTTATTTATATTTTATTATATGTCATATTATTATACTAAAAATGTATTAAACCAGATTGTTGTATCAAGTTTGATCAGGTCGAACTATATTGAACAGTTATCTAAAAAATTTCGATTCAGCTTCCGGTTCGATTTTAAAAATACTGATAAATTGTGATATATTAATTCATAAATAACCACATATATATAGTAATAAATATTTAGATTCTCTAAGTATATTTATAGGATAATATCTAGAGGTCTGTTGAATATTTTATTCAACTGCTTAATGCTTTTAATGAGAATGTTAAAAAGACAAAAAAAAATATGTTGGTTATCTATCTAGTACTATTGAAAACATTGAAACTAGAAAATGAGATCCACTAAAGGAACATGTCATCTTATTATTGGTGATTCAAATTGCTGAGATTTATTTTTTACATTTTAAGATTTTCATATCAATTATTTTATAACATATTAACTTATTTATTTAAATAACTGTAGATTAAATTGTGTGTGTTTAAATTATGTAAGGCAATATGATTGCTATATTGTTGCCATTAGGGCATCTCCAATCCAACTCCATTTTTTACTCCAAAATGGAGTAAAAGTGAATATGGAGTAACATATGCTCCAATCCAATTTCATATCTCATTCCATTTTGAAGTTTACTCCATAAATGGAGTAATCTATTTTTTGTTTGTTCATGACTCCATTATGGAATGAAAAATGGAGTAGAATTAGAGTAATTTTACTCCATATTCACTTTTACTCCATTTTAAAGTAAAAAATGGAGTTTTACATTGGAGATTCTCTTACCGTAGAAAAGTTTGGTTGTTGATTCAGTGGTTGGATTTTTTTTGACACAAAATGTTTCTGACTACACTTTAAACAAATTTTGAGTAACTGTTAGGAAATTGTAACTTAATTCACAATTAGTCATACAAAACTGTATATCGCAAAACAAAAGCTAAAGAAAACAGACCAATATCAGGCAAAAAGAACTTTATTGTATTAAATGACTTAATGTCTAAAGCCAACACAATTTCAAGAATAACCATTTATGCTTTAGCAGCATCAAACATAATTTAACTGGTGATACGTATAACAATTTCAAGAATAACCATTTCAAGAATAACCATTTATGCAAAAAGAACTATACTAAATTAGTATAACAGTTATACTGAATTAACAATTCTTTTCCAAGAAAATCTATTAAAGCAGATCAAGAACTATCAAAGGAGAATAATTTAACTGGTGATACGTGTGGTTCCATTCCTAATATAGAAAACTTATATGTAACACCCGCCTCCCCCAATTTTAATATGTGGTTTCGAGAACAGAGTTAAGGACCTAGTGTATGATCACACATGCCCAATCTCGACCCTCCATCACGATTGGATGTTTATGCAGAAAGATTCTGACAGGAGATTAACGAAAGAGTTTCTCGACAGTCTGGAGATAATCAATCATGTTTCATGCTGGATGAACACCAATCACAAAAGAAAACCGTAAAATGTTCTGTCCTTATTTGAATTACACAAATACAATTTTTTCCATAATGGAATGGTATGAAACATTTAGTAAATAGATATTTTACACCACATTACTATATTTAGTTTCAACATGGAGAAGGCTATGGTAAAAATGGAGCTAGTATTTATAATAGTAATTTTAAAGATGATGATAATAGTGATTAAAAATCAATCATTTGCATAACAAAAATGAGGAGCATATGGTTGATCATGATATGGTTTACGACATAGTTATAGATGCATTTTTAGAAACTAATACATCAATAGCTGATGAAACTGGAAATGTGGAAGAATTAAATTGGATGCAAAAAAGTTTTATGAAATATTAGATTCCGCAAATCAACCTAATATGATGAATATTAAAACTGATCATAATTTATTTAAGAATTAAATGAATGCTTTGGTCGAATTGTTGAAAGAGTATTTGTCATAACATAACATGTCAAATGACTCTTACTATGAGATTTAGAAATTCGACTATATATGAGAATATTTTGCAGGGAAAAAGAGTATATCAGACGTTTGATCCGTCTGTCAAGCAAAAATAAAGAGAAACAGTAGTCAAATATAGAACTCCTGCGAAAAGTGCCGTTGTGACTTGTGGTAGGTCCATAACAAACGGCTAGAAAACGCATACGGATCCTCAAACTTGGTCGGTTCAGACAAGTTTAGGAGCTCCAAGTGAACCTAACTGAGTCACAAAGTTTCCATTACATGGTTTGTAGAATTTCTATACAATCGAGCATAATTTTGTTTTGCAAGAAACTGAAAGATCACCTCTTCATAAACATCAGATTCAACATCCGTTTTTCAAATCACCAACAAACCTCTCATTACAAATTTTTAATAGAAAGATCTACTTTAATAATAAGATAAGAAAATTACAAAGATGAAGAAATAATTGGAGGAAGATTATTACATGGATACCGACATATCTACTAAATTACAGAGATGAAGAAATACTTGGAGGAAGATTATTACATAGATACCGACATCTCTACTTGAAACAAAACTAATCAGATCATAATTGTAAAAAAAAAAACCTACGAAACCATAACTTATTGGAAGAGCTAAACAATACACATATACTAACGAACGAGACATAGAAGCGAAACTAAAAGCCCTGTTAAGAAGATATTTCGATCATTCCCCTTGAAAAAATAAGAGAATGACTCGAAATTAACATTTCGTAACGGAAGATGTCTTCTGCAAGTTCTCGGGATATTTTTTCCTTATAGACCTAATCGAATCATGCGATGTCTAACCGCAAGATTCTTCTCAGATCGGTGGTTGCATCGGCTGATTTGAACGAGGAGGAGACGCTTCTCTTCGCGAAGAACGCCGGTAAGGGAACTTCGCTCGGCGGCGGAGACGTCGATGTGACTGTACCAGCGTAAAACAAAGCTGGGGGAGGCGATCTCCGGTTCTGCGATGGGATCATCACCGGATCCGATACGATCCGACGAGTAGATGATCTCGGATCCGGCGCCTTCTCTTCGCCTCCTCGCTTCAGGATTCTAACATTGTTGGGGTTGAGATTCTTCTTCTTCTTCGATCCCTTTGGCGGAGGAGAGGTCTCCGTTTGATGACTCCGGCGACGGCGATTGGGTGTTGGTTTGTGAGGCCGTTGAGGAGGAGGAGGGGAAAGGATGCTTCTGGTGGAGAAAGGATCGGTTAAACAATCATCACGAGGATGAAGAAGAGCAACTCCCATGGCGGATTTGGATTCGAGAAAAATGTTAGGGGTGGAAATGAAAGAGGTTATAAGGTGAAGGGCATAATTGTGAAGGAGGAGAAGGTGGTGGAGGAAGATGAAGGGAGGGGGGAGTTGATTTATAGACGTTTGGTTATAGCGCGTTTTCGAAGGCAAAATGCTGTTCCACTATCTCCTGTTTTCATTTTATTTTTGTAATTATTTTTTTGCTTTTTATAAACAATTTGTTTTATTATATTAAAGAAAGTTGGTCTCCCGTTGAACCAAAACGTATATTTAGTGGGGGACAACAATAAAGGAGAACATCTTTCTTTTTTTATTTGAGAAATAATAGAATATCTCTCTTTCAGTTAATACTGGATTGTGGTTGAAAAAAAATACTGGATTGTTATCATATATTTAGCTTTTTGAAATTAATACCTCTAAATTATAAATCTTATTTATGTAGATTACACTTTACGTGTCATATGTATTTTCTTGTTTTTCGTTTCATAAAGATAACAATTAATTCATGAAACTAGCAAATTATTTTTGGAAAAGTGAAATTTTCAATTTTACCACAAATTTAATAGCATTTTCAAATTTACTCTTAAAGGATAATTAATTTCATAAGTATCTTCCTGTAAAAACTAAATCCTAAATAATAATGAGTATCAAATGTTATGGTATTTGATTAAGTGTACTTTTGAAACTTGTAATCTTTCAAAAATTTAATACTACATGTAAGGAGAATTTCAATATTATCACAAATTTGATACCATTTTTAAATATCTTAATTTTTTGATAAAGCATAAGATTAACTCTCATAAATCATTTATATGTATTTAAAATAATTTATAAAATTTAAAACCCAACCCAACCTCTAAATAACAGACCCTAAACAATATTACTAAATCCAAATGTTGTTGTATACTTGAATGAGTGTATTTTAAAAAGGGTAGACAAGTTAAAGTATTTTAAGCAATTTCTCGTATATATTTTATCTAAAACTGAATACAAATTTCTCATTATAAAACATTTTAATGAATCAATTTTACATAAATTTATATTAATTTATTACAATTTACTTTGAGTATAATATATAACAAATATAATTTTGAAAAATACAAAAATGTTATTATTTTAAAAGTACTTACAATCTATTGATCAAAAATACAAAAGAAAATTGTAAGAATTTTTTATTTAGAAATTAGGATAACAAAAAAAAGTTGTCAATAGATGAGTATTATTTCAGAATTATTGATCAATAAGCTGTATTTCTCAAATAAACATTTTAAAAATGTTATTTTTGTAAAGCTATCATTTTTATAAAGAACTACTGTAGATTTGAGATTGTGATTTAGAAATAAAGATAACAAGAATTTTTATTGATAGATAAGTATTCTTTTAGAATTTTTGATCAATGAGTTGTATTTTTGGAAAGTTATCATATTTATTGGGAACTATTGTAGATTTGGGAATGTAATTTATAAATTAGGATAACAATAATTATTTTTTGATAGCATAGTATTATTTTAGAAATTTTTACCAATATTTTTTATTTTTTAAATATTTTTTTAAAAAATGCTATATTTGGGAAGTTATCATTTTTATAGTGAACTATTGTTGATTTGAGATTTTGATTTATAAATTAGGATAACGAGAATTTTGTTGAAAGAAAAAGTATTCTTTTAGAATTTTTGATCAGTGAGTTGTATTTTTTAAATGATCATTTAATGTTAGTTTGGAAAGTTATCGTTTTTAAGATAACTATTGTAGATTTGAGATTGTGATTTAAAAATTATGATAACAAAAAAATTTGTTTTGTTGATAGATGAGTATTCTTTAGAAATTTTTTATATATGAGATATATTTTTGGAAAGTTATTATTTTTATTATAGATTTGGGATTGTGATTTAGAAATGTGATATAAATAATTTGTGTTGATAGATGAGTACTCTTTTAAATTTTTTGATCAACATGATACAATTGTAAAATTACCATTTGTATAAAAAATATTGTAGATTATAGATTGTGATTTAGAAATTAAGATAACAAGAAGTTTTGCTGAAAAAGTATTCTTTCATAATTCTTGATAACCATGTTGTATTTTTAAAATATTTTTTTCTAAATGCTATTTTTGAAAATTTATCATTTTTATTGGGGAAATTGTGGATTCGGGATTGTGATTTAGAAATTAGAATAATAAGAATGTTTGTTGATAGATGATTATTCTTATAGAATTTTTGATCGATAGGTTGTATGTTTAAAATAATTTATTTTAAATACTATCTTTGGAAAGTTATCAATTTATAGAGAACTAAATATATTTGAGATTTTGATTAAGAAATTAGGAAAACAATACTTTTTGTTGATATATGAGTTTTCTTTTGGAATTTTTTATCAATTAGTTGTATTTTTGAAATGAACTTTTCAAAATGGTATTTTCAGGAAGTTATCATTTTTATTGGAAACTATTGTAGATTTTAGATTTTGATTTAGCAATTATGATAACAATAATTTTTATTGAAAGAAGATTATTATCTCAGAATTTTAATCAATAAATTGTAATTTTAAAATATTTTTTTAAAATGCAATTTTGGGAAAGTTACCATTCTGTTGGAACTATTGTAGATTTGAGATTGTGATATAGAAAATATGATAAAATAATTTTTGTTGATAGATAAGAGTTCTTATAAATTTTTTGATTAATAGATTATATTTTTTAATAAACTTTTAAAAATGCTTTTTGGAAAATTATCATTTTTATTGGGAATTATTGTAGATTTTAGATTGTGATTCAGTTCTTGTCAAACCGACAATGAAAACCAAAAGAGAAACAAACATAGAAAAAACCAACTCCACTAAGGGTGTTGGAATTCTCACTTTTATCGTAACTAAAAGAACTAGTGAACTGGACACCTACTTTTTACTTGTCCCTATACTTTCACTGTCTGGATGAGTGTTGAAGAAAGTTTCCTAGGTGCAGCAATAACTCCGGACTAGGCATATACTGTCACCTCTCTTTTATGTGCGAGTAGAAACAGACTCGACACAGTGCTACTGCGACTGGTGTTTTAGACCTCCAGTTATGTGACGTGGAAGGAGAGGAACTCTCGAAGGCATGGAGGTGCATGTGCACCAGTGGAGAAGACTACTATGATCATAGGAAAGCTTGTTACAAATCGAATTTCTTCTCTGAAATACAAGGGTAATCACAAGCTGCAGGCTCTACTTCAACGATTGTTTGCGGTCTACTCCAACTAGGAAAACCCATTCTTTTATTTTTTACACTTTACATTAGCATACCATCATAATGTAAATCTAACTCTTTAGTTTTTGATCAATAAATCTTGATATTCCATAAAAAAAAGGGTTTACTAGGAAACAGCTTTCTAAAAACGCCTCCAAAAGTAGTAATGAATTTTAGAAACACAGTCGAAATATACTTAAAACAAACAAAAGTTTAATGAACTGAGTTCATTTACCGATCACGGTAAGTTATACAACTGTAACAGCCAATTAGATAATAGAGTTTTCTATGGCTTTTAAAACTTGTATAATAGAAACAAACAAAAATAAATAAAGATAAGAGTTTTCCTCGATGTCGTTTAAGTCGCAGAAACAACTGCTTCAGTATCCAGTTTAGCCCTTTTCCTCGGTTGTTCAACATCTTCAGCGTCGGTAATCTCAGAGTTTTCTTCAGACTCTGTCTCAGCTTTTTCTTCCTTCTCATTTTCACTTGAGGCTTCACCTTGTTCCTTGTTCTTCAGCTTCTCTATCACATCCATAACTTCTCTGTTGACCTGTTTACAAACAGTAAAACATGCACATAATGAATGGTAAATATAGTGTATTGCTATTTTTTTTGGCAACAATATCACTTTTCAAATGGAAGCATCAAGTTTATTAGACTTCTGGCTTTTGTATAAAGCAATTCCTACTTCACCAACTTAATCCAGTTCTAGTAGAGCCTACAAAATCAAAACTAATGGAAGACGTAGTTGTATTCTAAGAGGTCTGATATGGGAGACATTTTATCAACTGCAATAAGACCAAATGCAAGAAGAAAGGATGATGATGTTCACCTGAACGTTCTGAAGAAAGTCAGAAATGTCAGTGGGGCAACAAGGGCATTTCATTATGTTTTTCTTTGCACGAAGTGTGCGCCCTCCTCTGCTTCTTTCTTTCACCTGGGTCATCCCAACAAATTTACCTTCTAGACATCCCTTGCAGAAGTTATGTGCACAAGGCGTTGTCACAGGAAGGTTCATCACTTCCCGACATATTTCGCAATTAAATCCTGTAGCAAAAGACAGCAAACAACGTTTTAGTTGCCAATAATCATTTTCTATCCAGAGACCATCAAAGAAAGCATTGGTTTTGTAACAATCATTAATGTATTGCATTGCATGGAACGGAGAACAGAAATTGATAATTGGTTAAAAAAGCAGAAGAAGCGGAGAGTAGGACAGGTGAACCTTTCAGAATTTTTTCTCTCAGGGTATTTGAGTGTGCCGCCTTCATGGCTTTCTTCATCATCTTTCTTTCCTCAGGATCCAAAACACTAACAGGCTTTTTGCTAGCAGGTGGAGGCTTCATCCATTTCCAACGACCCTCAGCTTCCTGATCAAGTAAGCGTATCCACAGGTACATGGAAGAGGTTACAGATAAGGTAAAAAAAGATGATATCTGATCACACTCCAAATTCTAAAAATGAACTTACATCAAAATCCCATGAAGGAGTTTCGGTTCTCTCAAACAGGTCTATTGCTTTCTTAAGCTCTGGAATGTCGGGCAAAGGTCTCGGACGATCTCCAAGTTCGTCACTGCAGTATATCACAATGCGTTAGACCCAAACAGAAAACATCAAAGAAGGCGCTTCCAAGAAGTATATCAAACCTGGTCCATGGAGCTGGCTCGTTATCACATCTAATAAAAAGGTAACGACAGACCTTAAATTTTCCCTATGGGAAACAGAAGAATATGTCAGGAAAATAATCAACCTCTGCACAGACAGAACAGGTGAAATTTTATGGTTGTTAAGCTGTATTGCATTACCTGCACTCCAACTTTTAGCCAGCACTTCTCAATCCTGTAACAACCATCATATCTCACTCCTTCCTCGGGGGCATATGAAGAACTTTCTTCTTTGTAAGTCCTGGTTATGAAAATTAAAAAGGTAGGATCACTTCTGGTCAGAGTTTGTCAAGTGAACAGCCAGAGATAACTGCACAAGGTTTAACTCAACTCTTGGACAAACATTTTGTTTTTATTCAAATCATATTAACAATTTTGACGCAAAGAAAATCATTCCATAATTTTAGCATATGAAAGCTAAATAACTGAGAATGTAAGGAAAGAGTTGAGGTATTGGAATAATCCTCTAATAACAGCTAACCTGAGAACGCGAACAGGATAACCCATTTTGCAACTGACTCTTAAAGCTTCATTTGTGTATGTAAATTTCTGATCAAACGACTGCTTTTTGTTAGTCCTTTTGTTGCCGCTGAGGTCTCTTCCTCCACTGTAACACATCCCGCAAAATATTCAAGACAAAACCGAGACAATGAAGCAAGTCAGCTACCAATAAACCAGGACAAATCAAATGTACCAAAAGCAAAGAGAAAAGAAATAAACCTTCCAGTGTAGAGAAACCATTCTCCATGATCCTCATCATCATCATAACCACCAGCGAGTGCAACGGACTGAGCTCCGTATTTGGATTGTCCAGCAATCCCAGCAACAGTGGGGTAGTGAGCACCCCACTGCCTACAATCTATCCTATACTTCCAGGATTCACCAACTAAGAGACCTTGGTTCCTGACAGGGTCATTTTCCGCCGGGATAGGACCGAAATGATCACTTGGTGTTGTAACATATATCTTGCCACTTGCAACATTTGCATGGCCGGGTAACTTGGCGCGCTCAGTTGTAAATGCTTTATCTGGTCGGTTTTCATTGCGGACAAAATGGTAGACGTTTGAAGAACTCCCGGCGGCGGCGGCAGCAGCAGTTCTCGAAACTTTGGCCAGACGGATAGTAGAAACAAGGGTTAAGTTGATACGAGGGTTCTTCGCCATTTCGTCAGGAAACGTAGCGCGGCATTTTATGCAATTTCGCTTCCTTTGACCAATCCACTTCATGAAGCATTTCAAGCAGAAACTGTGCCCGCACGGCGCCTGAAACAAAATTACACATACACGAGCAATTACTTTAAAAGCCAAACTTGATGGTTTTTATCCATGAAGAGAAAACTTTATAGTGATCATCGACGAACAAATGGTAACCACAAGTAAGCACAAATGGTAAGCACAAGTAAGTCCATGCAAACTATTATTATCCAATAAGTTTCAAATACTACAATAGATCAAGCACCAGAAGCAGATCAATGAACCAATAAAACAATTATTAACAAGAAGAGGCAAAGCATTAATCCTACTAATAAACACAGAATCCATGAGGTAATCAAGTGACAACAATCATCATATTAAATAAAGCTAATTCAGCATTTAAGGAGAAACCCTAAAATTAGATTCTAAGAGTACTCCAAAAATACAACAAGCATAAGATAAGAGCTAGGGTTATCAACCTTCTAATAGCAGAAGCATCTACATCATTCACCAGACTAACACTATATTAACATATGCATAAGATACAAACCAATCTTCTTAATCTCAGAAGCATATGATCATTACCGTGACGGGCCTTTCAAGTAACTGAATACAGAAGGAGCATTTCAAGTTTTCACCAAGAGCGGCCAAGATATCAGCATCAAGACCACAAAAGGAGCTCTTCTTCTTCTTCTCATCATCATCTTCATCATCATCATCCTCCACGACGGCTTTACCGCTCACGAGCCGCTGCCTCTTCCTAGCCTTCTCCTCGTCCGTCAAAGACACGTCGGACTCGATCGCGCGAACGGCCGCCACGAGATCCGATCGTTCCCCGGCGGGTTGGGGGATAGGATCGAATTCTCCGGAGCAATCGGGGCACTCCCACTGTAGGGTGGAAGCGAGGGACTCGGGAGGGGATGAGAGGCAGGGCACGTGCCATGGAGTGCCGCACGTGCGGCACACGAGGGATTCCTCGGTCGGAGGTAGAGTCTTGCATCGCATGCATAGTCCTTCGCCGTTGGATGCCATCTCGAGGATTAGAGAGATGAGATAAGAAGTGTGTGTGTGTGGGGCGAGAATCTAGGTTTCGACGAAGAGGGATATTTATACACATGTGGAGAGTATATTGGGGGGGGGGAATTTCGAGGGACGCGAAAAGTGTAGGCGCGGGTTTTTTAATTTATTTGAATACGTTGCCAGATATTAAAATCTTTTTACAAAAGAAATAATCTACAAAAATGGCACTAAATCGAAAATTAGTCACAACAAATCTTTTTTTTTGACCAAAGAAAAGTCACACCAAATCTATTCCAATATAATTTTCGGATTTTTTTTTCAAATCTTTCTTTTTTTTTCAAATCTCTCTAAATTATGTTTTTATAATGGTATTTAACCAAATTAGGGTATAATCTTCTTGTGTGTATTTTTTATTTTCTTTTTATTATTAAAAATTTGATTTTTTGTAGATTTTAGAGTATTTTTGGTTTTTGTTTCTACTTTCTAGGATAAATATTCTTTTTAACTAATCATGATTTAGTTAAAGTTTATTGCGAAGATTGAAAAGTTTGTTGGACCGTGAAAGTCCATGTCTAACTTTATATTGTCTGATTAGTGTGATATTGTCCACTTTGAACTTAACAGGCAAGTCCGCATTGATTTACTTTTGGATTTTTTTTAAAAAAGACGCGTTACTAATTAGAGTTAAGCTTCTCTTTATATATTCCACGAGATTTGATCACATAATTAGCCCAAATTGTAGTACATAATTTATAACTATCAAAACAGACATGAGAAAAGCCTACGATATATTGGAATGAAATTTAATCGAAGCACTAATGTTAAAGATGGGTTTCACAAAGAAATGAGTTAATCTTTTTATGTGATGTGTCACATCAGTTTCTTACCAAGTTATTGTAAATAGAGAACCAAGAGGGCGTATATTACCGAGGAGGGGCCTAAGGCAAGGAAATCCCTTACCTCCCCTTCTTGTTTATATATCTCTGTGTAATGGGGCACTAATCTCCCTACTAAATGGAGTGGAAGTAGAGAAGCAGATTTTGGGACATCACATTGCTAAGGCGAGTCCCAGAATTTCACATTCCTTATTCGCATATGATAATCTTTTTATGCAAGCCAAAAATGAGTCAGTGCACATAGATTATATATATATTGTTGACACCTACTAAAAACATAGGGGAAAAGACTGAATGCAGAAAAATTCTTCATTGTTTAACCGACTTGATCATTCTTTAAATCGAGATACAAAACTAGTCCTTAACAATTTTAAACAGAAGGAGGTATGAGTATGTACCTAAGATTGCATGAGCAAATTTGTGGTTCAAAGTTGAAGATTTTGTCCTTTGTACATGATCAACTTAATGGGCGCGCTAGTCATCAAGGCTTCTATCGAAAGGGAAAAAAAGTCAAAATAAAATTTGTGACTCAAGCAATACCGATATATATGATATCGTGTTTCCTGATCCCACAAGGCATTATTGAGAAACTTAAAAGTACTATTTCAAACTTCTGGTTGAGTTTAAAACATAACAACAGAGGTACACTAGATTGCATGTAATAAGATTTGCATCTCCAACAAAGTACTATTTCATTTTTTTTTCTGTGTTTTAAAATTGCATATTTTTTCCAGTTATGTTTGTTGTTCAAAATTCTACTCATTTTCGATTCATCTTCAATTACCATATAAACATTAATTTTTTGTAATTATGCTAATATTTAACCAAATCACAGTAAAATCTTCACCTTTCCAGCTATTGCTTGGCAAAACTCTTCTCACGGAATATCAAATTTTAACCTCACCTCAATATCCAGATCTTCATTCCGGAAGTTTAGATATAATACAATCAAAGATAATGGTACCAGAGGGGAAAACGAAAATTCCAGATCTAATTATTAATCTTATCATCGTAACTACCGACTCCGCGTCGAGGTATTCATTTGAAATAATTTTCGTGATGTGTCATCTCATATGAGTTTGTGATTCATGACCAAGACAATTCAAATATGGAATTGTGATGTTTATGATCAGAAATTTCTGCTTTAGATACATTTTTGGTTAGTTGTTACAAAATTGGCTATCACAAGTGAATGTTGGTTAGATCGTACGATTTATTTGTCGTTTATGATGCAAGTTTTGTTAACCACTACGAATATGTGACAAGTAGTTGTTTCCAGTTGATACATGCTTTGATTACTTCTATACATGCGGTTACAAAATACTGGTTGTTACATGCTACATTGATTGTTAGTCACTACATAGTTTGTTAGTGGTTACATGGTTTGTTAATGACCTCTCTGATGTTACGAAACAGTTATCTCGAGATGCTACATGGACTGTTAGTCGCTACATAGTTTGTTAGTGGTTACATGATTTGTTAATGACCACTCTGATGTTACGAAACAGTTATCTCGAGATGCTACATGGATTGTTAGTCGCTACATAGTTTGTTAGTGGTTACATGGTTTGTTAATGGATGTCCTGATGTTACGAAAGAGTATCCCTAGATATGACATGGATTGTTAGTCGCTATATAGTTTGTTAGTGGTTACATAGTTTGTTAATGTATTTTGATTTGTTTCTTTAGAAATATGATTTATTTAGACTTGAGTATATATTTTGTTGACTGTACCAAAGATAGAGAAATTTGATAGTACTATTTTAATTTTATGGATTATATTGATTTCATATGATATGATAATTAACAGATTACAATTAACTTATCTTCTTAGTATGTTAATAAACCTTGATTTCCTGTAGTGATAGCGGCAAGGTTGAGATCAGAAAAAATTGACAAAAGTTTGATGTTAATTTTTAGTTGAAAAAATAATAATTTAAAATTGTTTTATATAGTGTTTGAATTTAAAGTAGTGTTTTTATATTCGACTCAAACCCGTAGTCGAACTGGTAGATATGGACGATTCAATTTGTATTTTATGAAAAAATCGTTAACTAAAAAACCGAAAAACTTTGCACAAACCCGTGATCTGATACCAATTTATCCGATAAAAACTCGAACAAATCTGATAATATTTTTTAAATTGATTAAATTATTCATATGCTTAATTTGGTATTAATATTATATAAAATTGAATAAATGTGTGATTCCTAAAACTTTGTGAATTTTTTTATTGTTTGAAGAAAATAATAAATGGTTATTAAAAACATAATCTCTTTTTAATTTCATATATATATTCATATTTGATGCAAGATTGCTAAATAATGCTACGCACAAAAATCATATTTAATATATATATATATATATATTATATATATATATATGACATAATGATTTAAGATATATAGTTTTAGTTTGTATTGGACTATGAGTTGTAATAGCTCTTTTTTATTAAAATCAAAAATTAAATTTAGTGGGATTGGAGATGTCTTAAATCTTAAACTCGAGTTTTAAGATTTTAGTTTACGCATTGACGCTTACTGTAACCAATGAAAAATGCTTCCAAGAAAATCAAAATTTCTAATCTTTTTAGGACATCTCCAAAACTTGATTTGGTTGATTTTAAAAGTATAAGTATAATATAAAAATTATCTAATTAGTCCATTTTGCATTCATTTAAATTATAGTTTTATTGATTTAAAACAAAAATGAAACAATTCATTTTCTTAACCCGTCTCATTTAAATAAAAATATGTTTTCATATTTTTGTAATAGAGTGGGAGTAATATGTTTCTTTTGTATTGTCTTATAAATATTTTTTTCTTATTTATCTTATACGTAGATTTGAATGCAGAAAATTATGGTTTTCATTTGCTTTTTTTACATATTTTTAATCAAAAAATACATAAATACAATTTATACACTCGAAAATAACAACCATCAATACAGTTGTTTATTTTTAATGTTGGGTTGGTAGTGTAAGTTAACGGTTTGGTAGAGATGTATTATATCTGAATAATATTTGTATAGTTAATGTATTCATTAAACATTTATTGATGGAGTTTAAATCTTCCTTTTTTAAAATTTTAGAATATTCTCTATTGTCATAAACCGTAATATTAGAATGTTTTATGTAATATTAATTATTTATATTAAACTATAATTAAGGAGTGCATAGCTTTGTAATTAACTTGAAAAATCAAGGGTAAATACCTATTAGGTATTTTACTTTAATAGTATAGATTATTACCATATTAAAAAAACACAAAAAATGATAAAGTTTTGTGGTCATGAAAAGTGATATAATTTTCTGGAAATTTTCAAAGAGAAAAAGAAGAAACAGAAACGAGGGAGAAGAAGAAAGAAAATGAAGATGATAGTAGGGGTATTTTTGGAAATTTGGGGAGAAAAAACAACAGTGTTCTATCTTTATGTCATGTCATGGACAAACTCCTAATATACACGTTCTATATGGATATTTAGGCAATTGTCCCATTAATATACACATAGGTACCAATAAAAGCTGTCCTATAAGAAATAGTCCAATGGAGCCGATTTTTTTTTTAATGTATCCCATTCTCGCAGGTTTGAGCTTATCTGATTATTCGTCCCCATTCTTAAAAGGTTGTTTGTTTGCAGATTTTAGTGTGTATTTTGGTTTTTGTTTCTCGAAGAAATAGTTGTATGTAATTATGACTTAGTTTGTCTAAATGATATCTTAGTAAATGCTTCCATATGAAAGGTTTGGATATGTTCAAATATTCTCTTGACATTGTTGTGGGTGTTGTTGCAGGGAACTAAGCGAGTAGCTACACACACCAATGAAAAAAAAAAAGTTGGCTATAGTGAGGGAGATTTTGTTAATGATATAGAAGGTTATCGGATACTTTTTGAAAGATCAGTTTACCTTATATATGCATGATCATAGTTTTCCTAAGATGTGCATATCCTGGCTCAAATTGTGCAACATTCACGTAAAAGCATTGAAATGCAGCTAGACTCGAATGGTTTGGTATCTTGAATAATAACTCATCGATTATTTTGCTCTTTGGGATCGAAAAAACCTATTAAACAGCGATCCCTTACCATACATCTCTTCCCGCTACGCGCCTCACAGCCGGTATTGGCCCTTGCTGTGCCTCCGGAGTTATGTTAAATGCAATGTTAAATGCAGATTCCGACTTATAACTCACGACTTTTTGTGATTTGGATTTTGACATTGTGGCCTAGATCTCTCAAACCCTCATGTTAGGTTATTCTCCTACTGCATGAAGCCTAAGATGGATCGGAACTGGATCAGCATCTACTTGTTGGCTTTTGGTGTATCTGAAAAATCCTACATTATTACATTGTGAATATAAAGTTGCTTTACATATTGAAGTTGATCACATATTCCATGAATGGACAAAGTATACAAAAGTGAATTCTCACTATGTTTGGGATGAAATCCAAGATAATACACTAATTGCGACTTATATATATACAAACAAAGAAACTAGCATTTATTTCACTAAATGTATTATACAAGGGAGATTTTTTGTATCTACATCACAAGTTGAACGTTCAGAAAAATTGCATACTTCAACTTAAGGGAAAATATGGAACTTTATTTTTATCAAGGGAAAATGAGGACATTTTCTTCTTCTTTGACAACACACCTACTTTTAAATGCATACGCCGTTTCTTGTATGATTTGGTATTGCAGTCATAATAAAAATTTAAATTAAGATCATGCTTTACTTTGACTAGTGTTATCTATGTCATCCACTGTCTTGTTGAATTAGTGTTTTCCGCATCTGCTACTCTGCCAGACTATTTTCTGCTTCTTTTTTAGTCGGCAACAAGTATCATTGTTAAGTAGAGAAATACAAACACATAAATAGCTGCCGCAAATGATGAAAAAGATATCATCCTTTCAATGAATCATAATCTCTTAGAGAATGATATATGAGTGGCCAACCAACAAACAAACAAAAAGTTCTCTCTATATATAGTTATATATATCAATATGCCAACGGATACAACTATGATTTATGTTTGGCACAGAGAACGAAAACAAAAAAAAGGGGTTATCATTGTTGAAATAAGCATGATCAGGGACAAAGAACATAAGATTTGGAGGAGTAATCATCTTGATGGGAAAGAGGGTTTACTCTGTTATGGCATAGAGAGGGTTGTGAGGGAGGAACCAGACCTCGCTGAAGTTGGTTTTGCAAACTGTGTAGTCGTCCTAGATCCTTCCTCCATATCGGCGTTCTCCCAGAGTTTCCTCTTCCAACCAAAGCTATAAGATAAAAGATGATAATAAGTCTCCACATTTCTTAGCTGAATAAGAAAATAAGTTGCTAACTAGGGAACTATTGAACTATTATCACAGTAAGAAGGGAGAGTATACGTAAATGAAAGAAGAAAGCGTTTATGGAACTCCAACAACGAAAGGGTCGTATCTATATATACATGTATTAGTGGTTTGATTTTAAATGATTTGAAATTTTGTATCTTTGTTAACGTCAAACCAAATGAATTTGAAGGCTGCTAAATTGGTATTTATGTCAAACTTTTAATGATGCTTTTGTGATATTGACTCGTTCTTTGTTATACGTCCTCAGTGTAATGTCTTGTGTTCAACTTTTGTATACAATTATAAGAAGCGTTTAGTCGCCGTTGTTATATCATTTGGGTGGGTTGGTTGATCTTTTTACTTATTTTCACATATTATGTAAGCAACCCAAAACATGAAGAAAAGAAAGAACGTCATCCTTTTATTAACCTCTTTATGAAGAATGTTTTAAGCATTAGAATCATAATACAAGAGAAATAAGCAACAAACACACACTTAGCCGACAAAATATAAGAAAGCGTCAACATTTCGATTGATATATAGGTCAAATCAAACCAAAGATAATAATCGACCTTCTTTTTTACCGGCCAAGTTAGCAGTATTGATAAAAGGTTAACCTAACAACGAGTTCACCAGGAAGAGAAATTTCAAACCGATTAAAAGGTACTTTTAGGGGGATTCCAACTTCAGAAAATATATACAGTATTGTATTTTGTAATTGTCAGGAGAAAATTATTGGAGACAAAAAATGATAAAACCATAAAAAGTGGTGCAAAGTAAACTTAAACCGTATAATCTAGAATTATAAAAAGAAATTTCTTCAGGCTGCTCGAATAAAATAGTAGAAATTATGGAAACTTGATATAAATCAAGCCATGAGCATCTCTATTGATTTTAAACTCAAAATGAGTTTAATTTCAACAAACTGGCCAATGAGCCATATTGAAAAGAGATATGTACTCTTATACTTTTGAATCCATTGTTTTATTAATATACTTTTGTTTTTATAAATACAAAACTAACCTTGTAATATAATTCTATTAATTTCTAATATTAATAATATTTCCGTTTCATTTAAAACTTAAAAAAAATATTTCTCTTCACGATTTGTCTCCTCACAAATAAAGTAGACCATGGCGATTCTCCGATGATGGGTGTGATTGGTTGGATTGTTAGAGATAACTTTAACTTTAATTTTTACCAACAACCTTTAAATTCAACAATCATACTTTATATTAGTTTTTAAAACTACCGCAAAAAAAAATAGAAAAAAATAGATGCAACGACTTTATTTTCTAAAACTCCATTTTGTATGCCATAGGAAATATATTGTTGTAACAAACTAACAATAAATATTAAAACTACTCACCTAAATCTAAATAAAAAAATTATACCGCCTAAATCCTAAGGAAAATTTTCTACGGTTACAGCTAAATCAAATCACCCATGATATCTTCAATGCTCCACTGACATTCTCTCCAGCGTTTTCACTGACGCTCTCATTTTCTCTGATGCATCAGAGATCCTTCTTCTTCGTCTTCATCCGGATTTTATCTTTCAGAAAATTAGATAAGTTTTTTTTTCAAATCATTTGATTCCTCATTAGTTCTTCTTCCACTAAGC
Source organism: Raphanus sativus (assembly GCF_000801105.2). Classification (NCBI taxonomy): domain Eukaryota; kingdom Viridiplantae; phylum Streptophyta; class Magnoliopsida; order Brassicales; family Brassicaceae; genus Raphanus; species Raphanus sativus. Next base: position 42,265,638 of record NC_079516.1, read on the forward strand.
TCCATGAGTGGAACTTTTCAGACGGCTTTTTAGTTTTTATACAGTCGAAGTCTTTGACCAAAAACCTACAAAGTCTAAGTCCATTTCCAAATTGTTTCGCTGATAGACTGAAAGGAGAATAACTGAATCTAGTGTAAACCGATAAAACGGTTAAAATATTCGTATGTGACCGATTCTGCATTATAGATTTATAGAGGCCATATTTGATCATGTTATGCTTACTGATATTTGATCATGTTATGCTTACTGATATTTGATCATGTTATGCTTACTGATATTTGATCATATGTGATCATGATACATCTGCTTTACTATCATTGAAACTAAGGTAACATGATACTTAAAAGTTAAAATATCCTTATAAATTTTCAATGAAACTAACCCATTACGTAATTCCCAAAAAGGAAGAAAAGATGCATACACACTACCTTCATTTGTATCAACTATCAAGTAATCAACCACAACTCAAAACAAAGAAAATGGGAAGCTAATCCAAGAACAATCAAAAAACCAAAAATGGGAAGCTAATCCAAGAACAATAAAAAAAACAAATACGTCTATGCTTGGTTCTAAGCCTTGGAAACAAACAACAAAATGTATAACCAAATTGTTAATTAAACCTATTTATTTGTGAAGAAGCTTATATGATTATGTGTAGGTAGGTAGGTAGAAGAATCATATAAGTATCTTCTCAAGCCTAACTTACACATTACCTGATTAGCAAGTTTAGAAGAGTGCATACACCTAGCTAGCATAAAACCACAAACTTGTATCAGGACAAACCTCAAATTAACTAAACTTAGTGCACGGTGGAGAAAAAAAATCTGGACACAATCCATGAGACAGGATAACCAATAGTCATTTCCACAATCTTTGAAATGGAGAAGATAAACTCAACCCGACAATAAGTACTCATGGAAGGACATTTCCAAAACATAACTAATTAAAAGATTTGTCTTACACAAACGTTAACAACGTAATAGTCACAATCAAAATTGGAACACAACACAAGTCTTAGAAAGAACAAAGCTTAGAATCCAAGTTTGGTTCTGCGCCAGTGCCTACGCTTTGCGTTGTACCTGAAATCAAAACACAAACCCAAATAAGATTCACTAAATCGACCAACCATAAAACCAAACAGAAAATGACGAACCTGATGGTATTGTCAGTGCGAAGACGAATCCAGTGTGGAATGGGCCTGTTCTGCCTCATCTTCTTTGCCAACTTTTTCTTTATCATGAATGACTTGTGCGACGGCTGTTTCATACAATAAATGGTCAAATATCACTAAATTCTTAACATTTTTAAACTAAACGTTATCCAGAGTACGTGAATATACAGTTCAAGATATAGAAGGGGGGATATAAGACGTACCATCTTGAAGCCCTGCGATCTTGTTTCTGGGACGGAGTCGTAAAGAAGCTAAAAATTGTTAAAAACCTTCTTTATAAAGGGTTACGGTTTTAGGGTTGTAGAGTTTTAAATTGGGCCTTTGCAGCCCATATGTTTCAGGCTTTAGGTTTGGAGATAAGATAACAGGTATTATACGTTAACCCAGTTCTTCAGGGGCCAAAATTTGCATATCACTCGTATCATTTAGACATGTTCAACTTGGGTAACCAAAACGAGTTGTTCTGTTCTGTTTCTGTTTCTGATCCCATCCTTCTCAAGAGACTCGGTTCTTTTTAGGTAACTAAAACGAGTTGTACTGTTTCTGATCTTTAAACCTATCATGGATATCTTGTTCTAATCAGGTTGAACGTGTGTTCAGATTGAAGCTTATAGCAACCGAGTTCATTTAAATCTCAAGAAAAACCTGTAGGCCTTAAACTTCTAGTTCAGAACAGTTTTGTTTGGAACCAGTGGACTGATTTGTTAAGCTTCCTGTCTGGATCAGTTGATCTATGATTTGTTAAGTTCAGTATAGGCTACAGCATGTGTTCTTATCCGTAGGAGTTCAGTTTGTGGTTGGATTAAATTTCTTAAAGCATTTCTGATCATAATCAGGTTATGTGTCTCTGTTTGGATGTTCAGATAAAGCCATGGTCAGTCTGATGGTCCATGTGAGACCTTGCCAATCCCTGGAGAGTATTAACACGTTCTGTTTTGGTTCAGTTGGTCGGAAGAAGTCTGAAGATCAGTCCAGGCAATCCAGTGCCGGTCCTGATATATTTCGGGTCCAATACAAAACTAAAAATATAGGTCTTAAATGATAATTAAAATTTTTAATTAACAAAAGAAAAACTGAAATTTACAATATTTTCAAGCTGACAAAATTTTATCAATCCTAAAAATTATCTTTTTACTTTTTTATATAGATAAAGAAAAAAATCAAAGTTTTATTCTGTTATAAATTTGATTAGAGTTCATTTTGACATCTGCTACAAAAAAAAACAGTATAAATTGCAAGCTTTCAAGTGATCAAAATTATTGGCCCCATACTAATGTATCTTGAGTATGTGCTCAAGACCGGGCCTGGGGCAACCTTATAAACGTTCTAAAGCATAAGTAAAATGGAATGCGATTAGTTTGAGCTCGAGTCTAGTCTTTCTTAGCCAATCTCATATATCAAAGGTGCGTCTAGATAGATGATTGATGAGTTTTAGGAATGGGTGTTGATTGATTAAAATTACTGATTATGATTTATTGTTAAGCAAGTATCTTCATCTATATTATGGTGATGTGTTTACTTGTGTATTATTTTCGAACCTTAGTACTTGTTCTCAAGTACTAATATATATGTATATTTATTAAATATTATGATAAATCATGTGAATTTTTATTGTATATTCACTCTCCCAAAAAATCCGGTATTAGCGTGAATTGATCATGCGATACGTGACAACGAAAACACGATGATGGGGTCGCACCCTGTAGACCGTGTAACTGCATGCAGCATTAGTTGTTCGATCTTGGAATATCTGATGGCAACGATATTTATATTTATTTTTCCGCTAGACTCGGTTAGCCTTGGTGGTTTTCTGGGTTTAACCTATCTTATTAAAACAGGAACATTACAACTTTTTCTACGTAGATTTTTAAAAGTGGACCTCATATATTTAAATTAAATATCTCATTCTTTATATATAATACATACCATAGTCTAACTTTGCATTGATGTATTTCCTTAAATACAGTTCTTCTTTTTGTCTATATTCCGTATATGATTTTACATTTATTACATGTCGATTTAGATAAGATATATAGTAAGAATACTAAAATATTAATCGTTCTATAATTACCCTATACAATTCATTTTAAATTGATCAGTATACTTTCATTGGCCATATTAATTTTATTAGTACGAATAACATTAGGTAGATAAGTCATAGACACATACATAAAGATATGACTATTCTTATAACTACGTTGGGCCTAATCTACTTTCTAAAACAAATAACACATAGCTTCATATATTGTATAGAAAATAGTAATATTTATCTTATTAAAACAGGAACATTACAACTTCTTCTAGGTGGATTTTTAAAGGTGGACCTCATATATTTAAATTAAATATCTCATTCTTTATATATAATACGTACCATAGTCTAACTTTGCATTGATGTATTTCCTTAAATACAGTTCTTTTTATCCATATTCCATATATGATTTTTACATTTATTACATGTCGATTTAAATAAGATATATACTAAGAATACTAAAAATATTAATCGTTCTATAATTACCATATACAATTCATTTTAAATTGATCAGTATATTTCATTGGCCATATTAATTTTATTAATACGAATAACATTAGGTAGATAAGTCATAGACACATACATAAATATATGACTATTCTTATAACTACGTTGGGCCTAATCTACTTTCTAAAACAAATAACACATAGCTTCATATATTGTATAGAATATAGTAATATTGTATAGTATTATACTTATACAATAATACTAAAAACAAACCAAACTGAAATATAATATATATCGAAAAATGCTTTGAACCATTACACACAAAATATATTAGACCTCAGAGATAAAATTCACTTTGAAATTACGTAATAATTATTTTAAAAAATTAAATTTCGTAATGTACAAAAAAATATAAGTTTTATATAAAATTTTGTGTTACAATAAAAAGACACAACTCGCGTTTGCAAAGTGTTATTTTTTACATACGAAAAACAGTTTTGATATTGTTCTTTAAACACAAAATTGAATTATACAAACTCAATACTACATAAAACTAAACAATATAGAATACATTTTAAAAATAAAACTTGTGTGGGTGTGCATATGTTTATATAATATATAAATATATTATGTTACACGTATTTTCATATAAATAATATCCCAATATAAGTTTTGTATGATAAATATTGAAAATACAAAATATATAGCACTATATATTTTAAATAATATAGAAAAAATCTACTTTACGTTATCATAAATTTAAAAATCAAATTTAGTAATTAAACACATTGCTTATTTAAACACATTAGTACACATTGTTATTTATCAAAATTTTATATTAATATAAATTGCGATCATGTATAACATTTAGTAAAAACAAAGATAAAAAAAAAATTGACTCCCGCTCGGTCGAGCAGGTCATGATCTAGTATTTATATAAGAGTGAATGGCGGGTATCGTAGAGGTGATGTTTAAGATAAGATTCACATTGTTAGAATGATAGGCCCATATATATAGTTATATATAGCTATGGAGTATATTTCCACTGCATACAAATGGAGTTTAATCTTGCACCCCAACATATATTAATAATATGCCGAGCAATCAACTCCATTTGTATGCAGTGGAAATATACTCCATAACTATATATAGGGAAAACAGCCAATTCCACCATGAACTTTACCTCTCCATTGTTTTCATACACGAACTATCGGAATAAGCTAAAACCACCACGAACTAATTTTTTTTTTTGAATTTCAACCATAAATTTTGTCAATTTGGTTAATTGCTACATAACCGAATCTGATTTCGGTTTATCCAGCTTCGGGTGATGGTGTGGCACACCCGAGCCTGTAATAAGTTTGGTCGGTTTAATGTTGAACCAATTTAAAAAAAAAAAACTAAAACAACATAGTTTTGTCATCTTACCTTTGTTTTTGTAAACTTTTGTCATCTTACCTTAACACATACTTTAAAAAAAATTAGGGTTTGTCGTGAATCACAGAAACAAAACGAAGAAGAAGAAGAAGGAGGAAAAAGAAGCGACATGGGAGACTGAAATCGAAAAGCAGTATCACCCGAAGCTAGGTAAACCGAAATCAGATTCGGTTATGTAGCCATTAACCAAATTGACAAAGTTTATGGTTGAAATTCAAAAAAAAAAATTAGTTTGTGGTGGTTTTGGCTTAGTCCGATAGTTCGGGTAAAAATAATGGAGAGGTAAAGTTTATAGTGGAATTGGCTGTTTTCCCTATATATAGTTATGGAGTATATTCCACTGCATACAAATGGAGTTGATTGCTCGGCATATTATTAATATATGTTGGGGTGCAAGATTAAACTCACTGAGTAAACTAGTTACTCATAACTCATTTATGATACAGGTGACCAGCAGATAGGAGACCTTACTCTAGGATCGGAAGGAACAACATTAGCCAGCTGTAGTTTTATTATCCTTATAAAATCGTTTTGATTTATTATATTTATAAATTTTGTTGACCGAAAACCTCAAGTTTAACCTTTAACATTTATGTAAGATGTTTTTGAAAGAATAAGTATATAATGTATAAAAGATGGGGAATAATCCTGCACGAGAATAGGTTTACACATCTAACTGCACCTTCACGTCCCGATTTATGGAATTGTTGTTTCGGAAAAAGCTCTCTTATGTAAATATGTGGCCAATCAAGAATTATGATAAGATTGAAATTTATATTTATTCTCTGAATGATTGGATACAGAAAACTCAGACACATGTGTCTGGAAATATCTGGCATAAACAAAAAGTAGTGGGTAAAGCACCAATCTCGCAATGAATTGGTGTATGATTTCCATATATTAGTAAACCAGCTTTCAAAAAAAAAATGGTTTCCATATATTAATTTACAGTTTGACATTCTCAAACATTTTCTTTTGCTAGCTGGAACCAAAAAGCAACCAGTAATAAATACTTCAAAGCATATCAAATCAAACCAATAAATGGAAATATAATTGTTGACAAAAAAAATGGAAATACAACTTATCAAGGATTGAACCTTTTGTAGTTTTGTTTTTTTAATGTTAACATATTTTTAATACACCTAGGTGGGTTTATTTATTTATATCAATCCACAAACTTATCAACGTTGCTTTACTTGATAGTTGTTACCGTCGAACTTGTATTAGTATATTTGATTCTAAAACTCATTTTTCTTTAGAATATAATTTGTTCCCGTTCCCGGTCCTAATCAGACATTTTAACCGAACCATACTAAGTAACCAAATCGATAACTAGAACTGACTCGAAATATCCTTCCATCTAATCCTTTTTATGAGTTTCAAATTTTTTAGTTTTATCTATAGTATGTTTTGCATATTTCTCCGCGAATAATTCATTTGAATTTGACAAAAGAAAAAAAAAAACTCATTTGAATACCATAACATATAAGTATGTCTATAGCTCTGCTGATATTATATTTGTTGTTTAAAATTTGATAGCTTTCGGTCTTCACCATGACTAAAAACATAACACTGACTGGAAGAAAAGATTAAGACTTAATGGTAATAGCAAATTGAGCGACTGAGATAATCGAATTAGATAATACAGTATGGTTTAACTATGGTCTGTATAAGATAAATGTATAATGCAGAACAATTACTGTTCGTCTAAAATAAACGATTCAAAACATAAATTTTAAATGGTGACATATACACTAAACAATGTAACTGTGGGATATCATAATATATTTATATTTTATAAAATAAAAGTCAGTGATACTAATACAATTTTTTAAAAATAAATATTTTATTTTTAAATTTATTTTATAACTCTGAAATATGAAATTCAATATTATATTATTGAAATTTATAGTCAATATCTTATTTTGTTTTATTTTGCTAGTCATTTTAGAAAATAATGGTTGTTATTTAAAATTAAAAATGTAAAAAACAATATTTTAAAAATAAAAATATAAAATAAAGGTTTTTTGGTTAATCTTGATTTTTTTCTAATATGAATTATAAAAAAAGTCAAGAACTAAATACACATGTAGAAATATACATCTTTAATGTAATTATAATTTTATTAATTTTAGAATAAATATTAAACTGGTAAAATTGAAAAGTACAAAAAAAAGAAAATACATTTAAATTTTAAAAGTTAAGAAAAAATAGTCTAGCTTCAAATATTTTAGATAATAATTTTTGAACTTTTTAAAAAAAAATAATAGTATAAAAATATATCTGCTATGAAACCACATATATATATATATATATAAAGTAAGCTTCTTTCTCTCCTGCTGACACGTAGGATGACACGTCACTAATTCGTCTTCTGTCGTCGTGCCATGTGTCCACTTTACAAAACGCAGTGATTCATTAACTTGGCAATCAGATGGGCTTTGTTTAAAGATTGGGCTTAATTTCATTATTTGTTTTCGGTCCAGCGACCACCTGCGCAGACCCTAATATGTGGTGATGAACATGGAGACGGTGCCGATCGAGTGTCCTAGCCGTTTCTGTAACGGATCACGTTGTCTTTTCTACGTCTTTAATCCCATTAATTCAGATGCTGACTACGAGATCTTCAATTGTGTAGTTTCCGTCGGCAATATCGGTTATAAATAAGTTAGTATGTGTCTTCTGAAAATTGTGATCTCCAAAATACGCATCTAGATACCGGTTGCTCATGGTGGACGTTAACGTGAGTCAAAATTCTTACAGAAGTAAGATAACTGAAACCTCTTCTCTCTTCATCACTCATCCAGTCGAGTTACTTTCTCAACAATTCCTGGTAGTCCTTCAGCATCTGGTTTAGGTCAAGCAAAAGACCATCAGATTCCAGTTGTTTAAGAACGGTGAATTAAGATTGCTAAATGTATGGTAATTATTCGAACAATTGCATACATGTTTCTAAGTTTTTATTTTCTGGTCGAACGCTATTTTCGTGATTGGAGTTTATAACTGATGTTTCTGAAGTTTATAACTTCATTTGGAGTATCTTCGATCTTCACAGCAAAGGCTGTATGAAAAAGCTCAAGGAAATGGATCCTTTCAATTTTGAAACTGATAGAACCTGTTGTACCTTGCGGTCTCACCTGTTAGAAAGACGATTGTAACTGGAGGAGGAGAGGCGACCTTAAGGTTCTGGAATGTCTTACCATCCCTGAAATTTCAGGTAAAAGTAAAAACAATCGCCTTATATGCATTAACGCAATGATATTTTCCGAGATAATAAGTTGATCTTCTCAGTATCAGGTGGGATCTGTGCTGAGCGTGGTCTGCTGGGTGTGACTACATGTGTAACTATGCTGGAAGAAAGAGTCAGATCCAATGCAAACCACCAAAACCAGGATTCACTGCAACTGGTACTTATTATACTTTTGTTAATTTATAGTAAATAATCAGCGGAATTCCTTTTGTAGTTTTCTCAAGGTTTTTTTTTCCTCAAGCTTTTATTATATGGGAATCATACTTATTGTTTTTGGAGTCTGTTACTTTTCATGCTATTCAATTACTCAGAGTTATTGGCTAATATATCTTGACACTGAGATTCTTCAGGTTGATGGAACGTCTTGATACTTGAATTCCCTTTCTCATCTTTTCGTAAGAACCAAGGAGTTTGTTTACATTGTCACGTTAAAGGCTTAGAGCTTTGCTTTGCTTAGGTTTTACATTCGAGGTTTACATTTTTCTTTTTTTTTACTGAATGTTTACAGTTATCTTCTATTTTTTTCTGAACTATTGTCTAAAGTATCTAAAAGCAATAATATTTTTTGTTTTTTTAAGTACACACCTAACCACCTCTATTACCCTTCTTTAAGTGGTACACCAGTTTCGATAGGAAATGTACTGACCATTTACAAGTTTTGATTTACGTTTACCAGTTGCCACATGCATGAAAAACCGTGACATGACTAGGAGATTCTCACAGAGTTAATCACGAACCTGTAAATATAAGTTTCCTGTCATACATTTAGGGTTGTTCTGGAAGGAGATACGGCCTTTTTTCGTTTAGTTTAACAAATAGTCCGCTTCAAATTTCTGTGGTGTCAATCACGGACCCGTTTCTTTTGGATTCAAAGTTGCATGCATTTGTGTCTAATGATATATCATGGTTAGTCACAGACGTATTTCTTAGATTCATCGTTTGTTAATGAAGACGTGTGTTTGTTATATATAATGAAGTCTGGAGGTAAAAGGAGAGACAAACACTCTCTGAACCAACATGTGTGACAAGAGCAGAGGAAAAAGAGAGTTCTTCGGTATAGATTTGAGTCATAATTTACATTATCAGTCTACCACCTAACTATCAGTATAGACGACTCCATCATATTTTAGAGTTTTACATTTCTCGGTTGAATAAAAAACATCATGTTAACACTTACACATACGTTAAATTATTAGTTTCCAAATACAGGGTCCATAATACCTATTTAATAAAAAAAAATTACCTATTTACTGTGTTTCCAATGATTTAACATATCCATGGAATATATCTTACTACATTTTTCATACAGCAAAATAAAAATATAGTCTAAATCAACACAATTAGTTTTATTCGTACTAGCTTATTCATACAAAATATATAGCCCCATAAAATATAATTCATATAGTATTATTTATTCTAACATAATTAGATACACATAAATATAATAGTGATAGTTAAAAAAACAAATAACAAAATTATACATCCATAATATTGTTAGGTTAAAATGTATTCTTCGCATAATCTGATGTAAGGAAATGTATATTAATTTATACTCACTATTAAAATTTAATACATAATATATTCAGAAAAATATAAAAATGAGTAAGAGATCCGTAAGATTTTTTTTCTGGGATCCTACTCATTGATTCAAATTAATACATAATTCTACACAAACAGTAAATATATATATACAAATAACATGGTTTATTTAGTCTCTACATACAATAACATGTAAAAAAATCAAATTAATATGTAAATTTCATATATAAGAATATATATTAAACCTATAATATAATTTTTTAAATTATTTAAAATTTACATCCCGCCCGTAGGGCGGGTCTACTCTAGTCTTATATAAAGAAATCCACATCTAAAAAATCATGTAGATGTGTTACAGAGTGTGTTCCACTATATTCTTAACCACTTATGATTTATTTAAAATTGTTATAGTATTTAATTACTAGATAAAAAGGACACGTTTGTGTGAATGGTAACACTGTTCCGTCCAACAATGCTATCCCGCTTTCAACATTCATAATCTAAGGTGTCGAATGTTTCTAGCCATGCTGCAGTTAATAATAATTTTTTTCTATATATACTTATGTATCTATATATTTTTGTTACTAATAGAACCGAATCGCAATTGTTCTGCCACTAAAACCGAATCGCAGTTGTTAAGCAGTTGTTCCGCATATTGCCATGTAGACCCTAAGGAAAGAAACTAGTGTTATTGTCTAGTATTAGGCAGGTTCTAGATTGCTATTAGAGCATCTCTAACTATATTCCATAATTTACTCCAAATTGAAAAATTGAGTTGAAAATGAAGTGGAAAATAGAGTGATGACCAAAAAAATAAAAACATTACTCTATTTATGGAGTAATGTTTTTATTTTCTTGGTCATCACTTCATTTTCCACTTCATTTTCAACTCTATTTCTTAATTTAGAGTAAATTATGAAGTAGAGTTGGAGGTACCCTAAAAATTTGGATTCAAAAGCATCCTATTGAACTTCACTTTGTGGCTATGTAGACATGAGATCATGCATTGCATCTCATTTGAATATCCAGAAAGAAGGCTCATATATCGACTACATCACTTCTCCTTAAAATTTAGTTTGGTCCCTTCTAAAAGTCCGAGATATCCCAAGTTCAAGTAAATACTAAATTCCAATGGCTTCCATCTAGGAGATAATGCTTGAAGTCATGATATAGTCTCAGTGTGAAAACCGGTTTAGAAATATCTGTCTTTTTCGGTCTATTATCCACAAAGTTGCTTTCAAGTTATTTGACTTGACCTACTCTTTTGAATATCAACATGACAACTCACTTTCAGACACACAAGCACAACAATCAATCAACCTGTTTATGAGTTAATAATACACAAATTAACGCTAACACATGATATATTCATATATATGTTCGTACGCATGTACACACGTATAGTAAGATATTAAGGAAAATGGATAACAAAAAGAAAATGAGATTCTCTACTCACAGTCGCGGTGGCTCCTCCCCCTTGTCTGCCTGTTTCCACCCTTCCACCTCCGCTACCAAAGAAGATACATCGTCTTCTCTTCCATCACCATCACCAACTACTTCGTATTTTCGCGGCGACCTCCCAAACCCAACCACCACTTGCAACTACCACACTAGTGTTGGCGTTTTCTTCCTCTCATGGTCTCACTCCTTCCTACGCCGCTCTCTCCACCTCCATTTCTACTACTGCAGCTCCACAAACTGCTATCTCCACTCTCCCGATTGCTACCGCCACTCCGTTCCATTCACTTTCACACTAGAGATCAAACCTCTGACCTTCTGGAGAAAACATGGATCCAAGAAGATATCTAGAAAGCCTGATATTCGAGTCACGTGGGACCTGACTCATGCAAGATTCGGTTCAGGACCCGACCCGGTATCCGGATTTTACGTAGCCGTCCTCGTATCCGGCGAGGTGGGTCTTCTCGTTGGAGACTCTCTGAAACAGAGGCCGAAGAGGCAGATCTTGGTGTCGAGAGGTGAGAATCTGTTTGGAAATAGAGTGTACCATACGAAAATCAAGATTAAAGAAAGAGTCAGAGAGTTTGGTATAGATGTTAAGGTTAATGATGATGATGCTAGTCTCCGGTTTAGCGTAGATAATAAGAGTGTTTTGAAGATAAAGCAACTTCAGTGGAAGTTCAGAGGGAACACTAAGGTCGTGATCGACGGTGTGACTATACAGATATCATGGGATGTGTACAACTGGATGTTTGGTGACGAGGATAAGGATAAAGTCCCAGCTGTGTTCTTGCTTCGGTTTGAGAATCAAGAAGTGGAAGGAAACGATGTGTTGATGATGAAGAAGCGTGAGCGGGACCTTGTCGTTTTGAGGAAGGAGAAATCTGGAACGCTGTCGTTTAGGGCGTCTTCGTATGGTCACTGGTCTTCTGCCGTAATGGAGTGGTCGACTTGTAAGGAAGAAGACGAGAGGAGCTTTGGACCTAAGAGTTGGTTTTCTTTGGTTGTCTACGCTTGGAGGAAGGTAAAGTAACTTTTTTTTCTTCTTTTGTTGGCGATGTTCAGGCCATGCAGCTGCTGATACTGATACTCGAACAAGAACTGGTTGTTAAATCCACTCCATGCAGCTGCTGATACTCAAACCTGACATCTGTACCTTTTGGGAATAAAGCTTTACGATTAAAGAGATCCATCCTCTGTTATGTGTCCAATAAATTACTTGTGTAGTTATTTTTTTACTCTTATAAAGAGATCCATTTTCTGTGTATATAAACAGAGTATTGCCATCAATATGAATCATCAATATCTATAATTCAATATGATATAAAAAGCTTCAGTAGCTTAACTTATTTATTTTGTCAATCATCATGTGAGGCACATGGTGCTGAAACATGACCATTCCTTGACACTGAAGGTGCTTGCTATATCTGCATATAGTTCATTTTAACAATTTTAATACAAGCCTTATTTAAACACAATTTTCTTTTAACTAGAATTGGATTTGTCTTAATAAAACAAATTATTATTACATTGGATGTTATCTGTTTACCTTGACCTTGGCATAAGAGAAAACATTGAGCACATGAGTCGGTTTGTTTACTTTTCCAAGAGAAGAAGAAAACAGAGAAGAGATAAACCCTGAGAATCAAGGTACGGAAGACTTCTAAAATTATTAAACAGACTTGGGATTTTGTAGGAGATGACTTTGGAGACAAACATACCTCCAAGATTCACACTATCTTCTTTAAATCAACCCAAACTACCAATCATCTTAATCCTCCAAAAAGAAACACTTGCAACCCGTCAGAAAATAGGTTCAGCCATTCTTTATAAAAACAAAAAAAAATGAGGGAGTGGATATGTATACTATACTAACTCATGTACTCTCATGCTTCAAATACTTCTTGTCTTAGCATCAAAAAAATACTTGACAACAGAAAATTCAAGCAAACTCTTATAGCATTAGGCAGTAAAAGACTTACGCAACACAATACCTAAAACAACAATCTAAGATTCTTCTAAGAGCCAGTGACATAGCAACTTTGGGCTCCAAGGAAATAATTTATGAAATAAATTTTACTTGATCGAACCAATGACTACACTATTAATAAGTTTGATTAATCTTGGAAGGATCCTTCCACTGGACAATCTGAAGGCTAGTCGGGTGACTTTTAACAGTATTTTCAAAGTTTCCACCATTGTTGTAAGAGAGTTACAATATGTTTGCAACCAAAATAACTTTCTAAAAACTGCAACAGATTAATAATACCCACGTTAGGCTAAACGTTCCCAAATATTGTAGAAAAAAGGAGAAAGTAGAGGTAGAATCGGAGTCTTACATAAGAATAATACGAGTAGTCTATAACAACATAACTTGAGAAAATGACAACATAACAGTAACAAACTGTGTTCCTACTCCATGACCCCGTTGGTCTTAAATCTTAAAGATGATACTAGTTGTGTTAATAAAGGACACTGAGTTTCTCTTCTCATTTGGCTTCTTCCATCTTCACATCAACACTTCCACTAGCTTCTGCAATATTCTCCTCTCCCTCCAACACATTCAGATCGACGCTTGCTCTCAAGGGTTTTGTTTCTTCCACCCAGTCCATCTTAACATTATTGTTTATGTTCGGCTTGGTGTCTTCATTAGACTTGAGTTGATCAGATGGAGCCGAAAGGATTCTGCTAATGTTTGATTCTATCGAACGGAAGCTCTCACCCAGTTTGCCATTAGACGGTTGGTTGTTCACATATGCTTGGACAGATTCACGAGCGTTCTCATCTAAATCTTTGCACATCTGAGATAAGAGCCAGATAGTTTGAGATGATTCCAAGACATTAGCCAGCCACCAAAAAAAAAGATAAAAACGAAGCTTACATTGTTATAAAGTTGCGCTATCTCAACCCGCTCTTGGTTGTTGTCAGCAGCAGCAACCATAATTTCCTCTGAAGCTGCAGCGAGATTCAGATTAGTTCAACATTAGAACCAAACAACTCGTTAATCAAAGCAACTTTTTGATGGAAACTTACTGATGGGCTCAGTCTTGGGAAGTGCCTGAAGCATTTCATCATCGACCTCTATCAAGCTGGCCCCCACTGTGTCAGTGACCTTTGGTTCAGCTTCTGGTTCTTCACTAGGCACAGACGATGAGCCGCCAAGTCCCTGCAACGAGAGATTCAATATAACTGAACAACGCCAAGCACAAGACATGCTAATAATGAGTTTACGGGACACAAACATACATAATAATCCTCTGCATATTCATAGTTCAACGCCTTCTCCAGAAGCAGAACTCGCTTTTTCACAAACTCAACAAGTCTTCTCTGCATGTCTCGATAGTAGAACATGGAGTTTACTTGGCCTCCTGCATCAGCAGCAGAAGTATTACTGTTCCCCGTAATACCACTTCCATGGTTCTGGTTATTCTGTGCTCCCAGATTGGAGCTTCCACTACCATTTTGCACTTGCAAGCCAGCTTGCTCAGCAGCAGACAAACTTATGTGAGGGAAGTTCAGTTCTTTGCAGATAAGCTCTTGGATCCCCAACTCTTTGTCATCAACAATAGCTTGCCAGCGTCCGTACCCATGCCTAAAGATAAGACAAGGAAAAAGAAAACGTGAGAAAGTAAGTACATAGAAAATGATGATAGAGAATTAAAAACCATTCGGTGAGAATAGTACTGAAGGGTTCATACTTTAAAACAGCACGTATCATTATTTTGTCATGTTCCTCCTTCCAAACTTTTCCACTTCTCAGTCCTGGGAATCTTTCAAGAATGCGGTTGGGGAAAACAGGTTTCCCTGGATGATCTTCTACAAGTTTCACCTGTCAGACAAAAGCACCAAAAAAAAACACTGAGAGTTAAAAAAGATATACGCAACTCAGAATCAAATCTTCAGGGAGAAAAGCGTATGAAACAAAAACTGTAAAAGGCAGTTTCCTCTGGCTTTGTACAAAGTGACTGGAGACAGAGAAAAATGAAGTAGGAATGAGACTCACCTTCTCCTGTACAAGCATAAGAACAGCAATTCTGACTAGAACATCTTCGATTCTAAGTCCTTCCTTGGGCACACCATCTATAGACAAAGCCCATTGCAATTGTATATTTAATAAGTTAACAGGAAATTCAACAATCACATTTGACAAGCAGTTAAAATATTAATAATCAGTCACCTGAAAAGGTTGAAGAATTTTCGTCAATATCTTCAGCAATGTGCTTCAAGAAGAGTACTCCGTATCTGAGAAACAATCATCAATTGTCAACAACAGTGATGTCGTTTTGGTAAAGACGCTGAGAAGAATAGTATTAAAGAACTGAGTCAATAGTAATTACTCTTTTATTTCGTCATAGGTCTTCTGCTTCAAGCGAGGAACAAACTCCTTCCAGTCATAATTTCCAACTCCAAACCTACATATGTTTCGGAACCAATGTACAACACAAGACTGAGGATATACTGATGCAAACAAACAGTCGAGATTCTTGTGTCTAAAGGCCTTATCGTAAAGAAGATACCTCATCAACGTCTGTACAAAAATAGCCCTTTGACTCTGGTTGAAACCGAGTACTCTAAAAGATCTCCCTTCGCCTTCCATCAAAGGAGTTGGCTCCGAGTTATCTAAAACGCAAAAAAATTAATAAACTGCATACGCACTTCATACCTCACTAGTTTTTACTTCGTTAAAATTTTAAGAAACTGGTAATACCTCTGCCCCTTCTTCGGTATGGTCTTCTTCCCGTCTGATTTCCTTGTCCCGGTGCTTCATTATCTGTGGACTCGGCTTCGTAGCTTTCATCTCCATCAGAGCTCACATCTTCCAAACCAGCAAGATCATCTTCTTCCACAGATACCAACTAGGGAAAAAGCCAATAGAAGAATTAGAACAGTAGTGCTGAAAGATATGAAACGAAGCCGGCTGACCAAATCAATGTATACCGCTAGTAATTGTGATATATACTAAGTAAACAGAGAGTGAAAACAAAACTTATTGATCGCAAACACAAACATAAGACTAGAGTTAATTGTGCCCCCACTAACCCCCTATCAATGAATACATTCCGTTTTATTTCATTTAATAAACCAGGTGACAGAAAAAAAATGACGTTTAACATTTATCAAATACAGTCAACTCAGATATTAAATTTATGACGTAGACCAGAGTGAAAAGGATATGTATTTGATGCTACATTTTGGATAAGGAAGATCATGAAGACACAAACCTGTTTGCGACTTCTTTTCCTCTTTCCAAGAGCATTAAGCTCCTCAGCCTGCTGCACCTCAAATTTGTCTTTTAACAGCTCTTCCCAATAACTTGCCCTTTCCCCTGCTGAAGATTTGTTTTCCGCAGCAACTCTCTGTGCCTCTAATGCTGCCGCCTCATTTTCATCTATATACTCAAAGTTCGCCACCTAAACAGGAAGACAATAAAATCTTATGAACACTAAATAGATATTGGAAAACAATGTTTAGGGATTTCAAGAGTTTAGTAATCTCGAAAGCAAATCATAAGAAAGCTTATCTTCATTTTACATCAAAATGTGCCATATAAGCAAAACAAAAGAGGTATCATGAAGCAATGCAGGACACATCATTATGTTCCAAGCTAAGTCTATATACCACGCAGATCATTCATTCAATCAAATACAGTTCAAACATACCAACTCATCATCGCCAATTTCCATTTGAATTTGCTTTTATTTTGAGCTGGAACTTAACAGTTAAGAGACACTTCGATAAGCATCAAAGGGAACTGGGTCAAAATGTATAGATCTTCAAAACTTAACATGTGATAGTTTGACAAGAGTGCGCAGAAAGGTACTAAACGCAGGAACACTTTAGATAGCCACTCAGGAGCTGAACAATTATATAAACTCCAATGGAATATCAAAATAGAAGAAGAGGAAACAAACCTTAAAAGCCTTTAAGAATCCATTCTCCTCTTCATCATCCACTGCGACCTCCTCTGCATCTACGATATCACGATCAAGCAACCTGAAGAACAGAAAATGAAAAAATAAAGATCGCGGAAATCTGAAAAACAGAACAAGAGTAAGGCGAGTAAAGAGTATAGTACTTGTCTATAGCCGCATCATCATAATGAATTTTTCCGGACTTCCCTGCTTCGTCATCTTCACTAGCAAAAAGCTCCTTTGAACCATACCTGATGATGTCATCTAACTCTTCCTACATTGCAGGCAGCAAAATAAGACTTGGTGAAAAACAATCAAACAAATACCGACTCCCTTCTCTGGATGTTTTCATATCTATTTTCACGCAAACAAGTGATGTTCTCCTTAATGTTTCTACCTTATAACACCACTTTGTTGAGAAATTTTGTAAATCTCGTGAAAAGGTACATCTTCAAGCAAGAGAAATATACCTGATTGATGTTCTGTGTTTTCAGTTTCCCAACAACAAGATGCTCTAGAACCATCTTCTTTTTAGTCAACTGCATCATCCTTTCTTCAATGGTGCCTCGGTTTATAAGTCTGTAAATCATTACCTAAAGGCAAAGTATATAAGGGTAAATTAGCAAAACGAAAGAAATACTGAAAGTGCAAGTTCACACCGCTAAGGTAAAAAGTTAAAACCTTATTTCTTTGGCCAAGTCGATGTGCTCTAGCCATAGCCTGTAGATCAGCATGAGGGTTCCAGTCACTATAGAAGCAGAAAAAAAACACTTCCCCCATGAGCATGATATAAACAGTCTTCCACACAGAGGCTGATGTCTACTTCACTCATATTGTTTGCAAATAATTTTTTCTTATCAGGAATAGAATATTCCTGATCTTCCCACTGTCTTAGAACTTATATGTTCAGAATTTTTTTTTTTTTGAAAAACCAAGTTATTTGAAAATCAGCATTGTAGATCCAAATTCTCATGCAAACAACCCAAATAAGCTCCTCTAAGTGCTTGACACTATAACTATGGGAAGTAGGAAATGATACTAGAACGATGAGATTCAAACCTGTCATATATGATTACTGTATCGGCAGTTGCAAGATTAATTCCTAAGCCACCAGCTCTTGTGGAGAGCAAAAAACAGAATCTGTTAGAATTTGCGCCATTAAACCGATCAATGCGTATTTGCCTCTCAGCTCCTCCAACCTTTCCATCGATTCGCTCATAGTTCCATTCCTGAAAAAGACAATAAAACAATGAAAGTTTTTCGTTAACGGCATTCTAAATACATGTGATAAAAGCAGTCAACAATAGCAGGTAACGACAATGTTATTTCCAGAAATACAAAACTAATCTTCGAGGGGATAAAGAATTTATATTGCCAACAGAGAGAGTTACTAACTTGCATATTCATAGTGACGCTTAACAAAACTAACTAGAAAAAAAAAAGATAAACTGACTCTATAGTTGCCAACGGTATCATAGAGAAAAAAAAACAAGAATTATAATCTACTGAAACAGAAAATATAGGAATTCAGGTACCTTATAGGAACAATAGTCTTCAAGTAAGTCAAGCATGTGCTGGAACTGTGTGTATATGAGAACTCTGTGTCCTTGCTCTTTCAGCTTGACCATCATTTTGTCTAACAGTTGCAGCTTTCCACAAGATTCCACAAGTTTCCTAAGATTCAGTTAAGAAGAGGTTGATACAAAAGTTAGCACAAGACTTCAACACACAAGATCCGGCTCAGATTTTCTAGTCCATTTAGGGAAATGAAATGTTACTTGAAAGCTTCATTTGTGTCGTGAATTAGTGGTTCAACACCTTCCAGCATATAAGGATGGCAGCAAACTTTTCGCAATTCCATCATTATGTTATTAAGAGAAATCTGTAGCAGAAAAAAAACATATGCACAATCACCAGACAGATTACAGTAGAAGTGGTTCCTACTCCAACTATGAGGTATATGGATCTGAAGAAGTAAAAAGAAAAAAGAAAAGCTTACTTGAGCCCCTCCTTTTTTGGTCAATACTTGATAGTTACGAGACAAAATAGCCTTATAATATTCTTTTTGCTCGCTGCTTAAATCAACACGCAAAATGAGCTCCTTCTTAGGGGGCATGTCTTTCATTACGTCTTTCTTGACCCCTGCAAAACAAATCAAAATACAATAAATACACCAGAGTCAACATCACAAAACTGTTACTTTCTCAATGACTTCTTCAGGCCGAGAAACTTGAAAAAAATGTACTTCTGAGCAAATGTGGAGCCAGCATTCTATGGAGTCTTGAAATCTGCTCCTCTTGATTAATATCTTTGAACTCCTCCTGGAACTCCTCCAAACTGCCAAACTGCAAGTATAAAAGCGCAATCAAATAAATTGTTTTTGTAAGTATATCAACTAATTTATCTCTGTTTATCCTTAGGCTTACCTTCCCGGCGTCAAGAAAATGCATGAGCATGAAAAGTTCATCCAAGTTGTTCTGAAAAGGCACCACATAATCATTAGCCACATAAAAATATTTGGCCATTATAAATTGAAGGAACCAATCCAATGACAAACCTGAAGTGGTGTTCCTGTCAGAAGGATACGATGGAAACTTGAATACTGTGTCAATGAAGAGAAGAGCTTTGAATCCTTATTTTTGAGTCGATGGCCTTCATCAACAATCTGACCAAGAAAAATTCATACTTGAGTTACATGTTAAAGAGAAAAGAGAGAGAAATAATGTCTCATTTGAGAACAAGACTTACCATGCATTCCCACTTAATTGGTTTAAGAACTGCTGTGTCTAGGTTGATCATCTCATACGATGTGAGGAGAACATCGAACTTGATTCTTTTTTGCTTGTTTTCACTACTGCTTTGTCCAGATTTCTTTTTCTTGATCTTTTGCTGGCCTTTTGGGAAGTAAAACTCGTGTTCTCTAATAACGGCTCGAGCTTGTGAAGTGCCAAAATACATAACCTGACACGAAGATCATTCCATTAGCAAAAACAAAAAAAAATACATATCAGAGGCACAAAGTGGTGCGTGTAAAAAATGCATACATACCACATTCATCTGCGGGGCCCATGTGGCAAACTCTCTCTCCCAGTTCCTCAGAGTCGAGAGTGGAGCGATCACCAAATGCGGAATAAGGTTCTCCTCAAAAAGTGAAGCTAATAGGGCAATGCTTTGAATTGTTTTACCTAACACAAGAACAAAAACCTCACAACATCACCGGAACGAAACACACACAAAAGCCTCTAAGCGGTAAATAAACTGACGAATTACCTAGCCCCATTTCATCGGCAAGGATAACATGCGTCTGCTTTGACCACGAGAAGCGCAAAAAGTTAAGGCCCTCAAGCTGATACGGATGCAACAAACCTTCAATAGCAACAAAACAATTAAGACATCGTACAATATCCTTACAAGGTAACGCATATGTGAATCCAAAATACCTTTGAGGAACTCAGGACTATGATCAAACTGCTGAAAGTCTTTGGGATTTCTTCTATGGTCGACATCTTTATTACCTCTGCGAGTCCTGGAATTGATATCCTTGAACCTCTGGATTTCGTTCTGGAAGGTCGAGATGTCTGATTCTGATTCCCAGTAACACTCATCATAAGAAAGCTCTTTATACTTCACGAGATATTGTTCCTCGCCATCTTCTTCTCTGTATCATTAGAAGAAACAGTCATTAGTCCTGATTCAGGTAACAACTCAATAGATGAAAACCGTCTAACTTTATATTTCCATCTGTTAAACCTGTAGGCAAGAATCCGATCAACGGTGGTCCACTCGGGACGAATGGCGACAAAATCATCTTCGTTGTTGTTTGATGATTCCAGCTTCTGACGGTGAAAGTTGTTCACCCTGGTTTTTAGACGATGGTTGGTCTTATAAGCCTTCACAAACTCCTTCTCAGGCACCCTGTGATTAGTAACAGAGATATTATATTTTTACAAAAAGACCACCACAAACATTTAAAACAATACAAAGGAATAAAGAAACAAGACAAGACAAGACAACTACACAGTACCAAGAGCAGTGAAGGTATGATAATCCCTTCCACTTGACGAGATACTGTTTCACATTAACTGGCTTTGGTGCCGCATCGGAGGAGTCTTGTTCATCAGATATGGTAGGACGCAGTTCACAGTCCAATATCTTATCCATCTCACTAAGAGGACTAACCTGCAAAAGAAAAAATAAAAAATTCTCAGTGAGTTCCATGTGTAAAGAAATTGAGCATATGGCATCATAAACACAAATTTTTAATATCTTACGCATTCAGGGCATCTCCAATTCTCAACAGAAGCATCCTTAAGAGGCGGAATAAGGCATTTAGCATGATAAGCATAAGTGCAAGTGTTGCAGCTTACAAGATTATCACTTTCGCCACAAGCTTGACATGCATTTTCTTTCTGTGCATCCAGAGAAAACAAAATAAAGAATAAAACAGACAGAAACTTTAGAAGCTGAATTAAAGTAAGAGGAGAGAGAACAAACCGCGTCGGTTCTGACAATAGCCTCAACTTGCTCAAAGGTCCGGTCTTTTTTGGGAACAAAGTCCTCATCATCAGACTCATCCAGGTTATAAACTGGTTTCCTGTCTGATCTCAAACGAAGCCTCTCCACTAAGCTACTCATTCTGTTCTGCGCACAAACATCTTTTTCCCATCAACAACCTCAAAAGTGTTTTATAAACTTTTCAGAATTAGGGTTTCTAGTGGATCAGAGTAAAAACTTCGATTCCAAATCTACTGGATCGACTTTGAGAAAACAAAACCCACAAAGACTAAGATCGAGACAAAGCTTTTAAGCAAACCCTAACCAAAAAGAAAAACCCAGAAAAATTATCAAACTTTCGAGTTACTAAATGTAAGGTTTTGAACTCGTAGTAACGATCCGTACTTGCAATTCATGGAAAGATCGAAACTTTCCGACATTTTAAAGCTCAAATTGTACAAAAAGAAGAAGCTGAGAGAAAGGGGAAGGAGATTTGAGAAGTTGCGAAAAGATTAACGTTTCCAAGAAAGGCGTTGTGAAGAGGAGAGAGTGAGAGAGTGAGAGAGAGAAGGAGACGGACCTTGGATATGTTGGGATCTGTTTCAGAGGAGAAGTAAAATCTCCCGAAACCTGGATATCAGACCAGACGGGATTCTTACCGATAACTGTTGTGTTCTATTTATGTTTCGGTTTCACTGTTTAGGTTTTTAATATAAGGGAATAGGCCCAATAACCATATAACGAAGAAATTAACAGAAAACCCATAAAAACGAGAAATTAAAAGATTAATTGAGTAACTATAAAACTAGGATAAGATATATGTGCTGTAAAAAATTGAAAACAATAGTATTTACTTTTAGTTGTATGAAAAACTTAATTTACTTTATTGCTTAGGATGTCCGCTCGGTAAAGCAGTAACAAAAAAATTATACATACCACATATCTATATATTTTTATAACGGCTAGAACTATATCACAGTTGTACCGTTCATTTCGCACCCTCCGTCTCATGTTACCATTCAGAGCTTATATTGTTTTGTTTAAACAGAATCACTTTAAATTTTTAATATAAGTTCAGACTTTTTTATAACTTTATTTTAACTAGATCACAAATCAATATAAAGAAAGAGAATCATGCATAGTTAATTTCCGTATATATAGATCCAGGTAACTTCATTTGTACTATGTACATAATTTTTAGGTTTCCTTAAGTTTGAACATATACGATCATCATTAAATTTAAACATATAAACGAAAAGACAAAATATAAATAAATTTTTATTCATTAATTAACTTTTATAGTTGATGATAGTACATGTATAAAATGCAAACATCTCTTGATATCAGGTTTTCCTTAAATGTGAATATATACCCTCATTGTTAAA
This sequence comes from Raphanus sativus, assembly GCF_000801105.2. NCBI lineage: Eukaryota > Viridiplantae > Streptophyta > Magnoliopsida > Brassicales > Brassicaceae > Raphanus > Raphanus sativus. Next base: position 42,288,760 of record NC_079516.1, read on the forward strand.
TATGAATCAATGAACGAAGAGATGAAAATATAAAAAAGTTACAACCATTAATTATTTTTTATAGTTGATGATAATACGGTGTATAAAAGGCAAATATCTTTTGATATGATTCACATAATATACACTTTAATTTGCTTCTATAGTTGAGGATATTAAACAAATATGGTGCAATGGATAAAATCTTGCGAGAAATAGTTTGGGAAGAGTAACTTGCAATAAAATGAGTTTCTTTGTATTTAATTAGCAAATATAAAAACATATTTTCCCCTTTAATATCCTTTCTAGAGATAATTTTAAAAACTTGATACTAGTCTTTTTTGGTATGACAGGAAATAAAATAACATGTTACCATTAGAATATTACCAAAAAAGTTTTACCAAACTGGAAAATGGAATGAATACGAAGCCGCATGAATTAATATATGCTATGTAGTTAACACTATGTTAGGTTTATGTTATATAATCGGTTGCATAATAATACACTATATATTGTAGAAAGTAATTCATACAATAAGTTCTCAATATGATTAATAACTTAAGATATATTTTTCATAAACCCAAAAGCAAACACAGATTCAAGATATTTTGATATTTACGAACAAACAAATACCAAAGAGGATTATTATTCAAAGAATCGTATAATCGACAAAATCAAAATCTTCATTTGTTAATTAATCGATGCCAGGTGAAGAAATCTTCTTCTTTTCTTTGTCTTATTTGGTTTATGATTCTTACAAAGAAAGATCACATTATATCTCTCCTCTATTTCGAATTTTTGCAATCGTTTATTTATAAACTCTTACGTTTATGTGCTATTTTGTTAGATTATCACTGTAAGTGTTCAAGAAAGAACTGAGTACATTTAACAAAAAACAGAGGAGGCATAATCGAATGAAACCAAGGATTAAAGTACAAATAAAAAAATTATGCATGTTAGATATTCAATATACTTGCAATCCAGACTCAGAACTATACTTTTATATTCAAAGCTTTATTCAACATGTAACTATGGTTTTGTGGGTTTTCAAAGTATTGGACATATATTGAATTTCTAGAGATAAATCCACAACAAATGTATGGTGAGAGTAGATAATCGGATTTTCGAGTTAGTTCGGATTGGTTTTTGTTAGTTTTGGGTTTTAGAGATTTAGACACAACTAGGAATTTGAAAATTTTCAGTGTAAGTTCAGATAGGTTTTTCTCCGATCTGGGTCAGTTCGGATGTATAAAAAAATACCTGTAATTTTCTGATCTAGAACGGATCAAAATCATGTTTAGATATTTACGATACAAAAAGATTGGAAATATCCAAATTTATTAAAATTTAGCCAAAATCTTTCATATTTATCTTAAATTTTACAAAATAACCACAAAAACTGAAAATTAAAAATTAAAATTTTAAACTCTAAACTTGACATTTAAAATTTCATGTTTCTTAAAAATATTATACAAATAATAATATAGATTGCTAAAAAGACATTTCAGTTAAATCATAAACTGAAATATATAAAATAAAACACATGAATATCACAATTTTAGATATTCATGTTTTTAGATCGTGTATGAATCGCTTTGTATCGGATTAGTTTATAAGAATCGGTTTTCTTTTGATCCAAATCTATTCTAATTAATTGTTCGGTTTCAGTTTTTTCGGATAGAATAATTATGGATTCAATTAAGTATTTATAAGTTTTCAGTCGGGTTTCTAGTCGGATATTATCAAATCAGTTCCTATATGAATTTTTGGAGAGTACACTTTTTCCGATAATGAAATAGTGAGTACACTTTTTTCCGATAATGAAATAGTATCGATCTTCATAGTCATCACCACCCATCTGCCAATACAAAAAATAAACAATTGTAACAATTTATATATTTTAAAAAAGATATTGGAACAAAATAAATAACAATCACGTACCTTCCCTACGGAATATTTTGAAAAACTTGTTTGTAGACAACATTCAATGTTTTTGTCTCGGCCTTCCTTTCTTTACCAGTTATTAGGATTTTTAATCAAGATCTCGACTTAACTCTTGAAAGTGCAACGTAGAGCTGACCATGAGAGAACACTGGCCTAGGTAAAAACAAACCAACACTTTCTAGTGTTTGACCTTGACTTTTGTTGATGGTCATCGCGAAAGCCAGTGTAACGGGAAACTGTCTTCGACGCATTCTGAAGGGAAACTTTGTGTCAGGTGGACTGATATACATTCTAGGAATCCAGACTTTGTCTCCAGCAGTACTGTTTCCAGTTATAATTCTACCTTCTATGACATGGGGGAGCAACTGAGTAACAATTAGCCTAGTACCATTGCATAAGCCATCTACCAAATCCAAGTTACGGAGACACATAATAGGAGCACCAACCTTCAGCTTCAAATTATGTCTAGGCATTCCTGCCACTCTAACACTGTTTAAAAACTCTGTTGGATAGGTAACATTTTCTTCTACATCAACATCGGATGGGATTATACTGTCAGAGCTAAGGTAAACCTTGTATTCACCTGAAAGCACGTGTAAATCCTTTAATCTAGAATAATGTAAAAAGTTAGTCGAACATAAGAGTAAACATAATCAAATGTTACCTGGCAACTGCGAAAGCATGTAATCATTTATTTTATCAACTTCATCATTTGTGGGTGTGAGAATTGCTCGATGTCTATACAAATCCTTATCTTCTGAGGTTTGAAAAGCTTGTCCATAAACCTCCTTTGCAATAGTCTGAATAGGATCTTCTCCAATATTTTTGATCAACAGATCAGAAGGGATGTCAATGTCAACTTGACCGTCGTTTGGCAAATTTATTTTTCCATCTCCAACATCCAAAATCCATTTTGAGAAGGATTGAAGGTCTTTTGCTGCATCATCAGTAAGACCAGCGAGCAATCTCATGTTTTTTGTTAGCTTCAAAACTTTGCAGTGCTCCCAAAGATATGACGAATTCAGAGCTTGCAAAACAGTCTATGCTCTACCACCTCCAGGTATAACCGGTAAAATCTATCTGAAATCTCCACCGAACACAACTACTTTACCTCCAAAAAGTTTGTCTTCAGAAGATCTTATAATATCACGCATAGAACGATCCAAAGTCTCGAAACAGTGTCTGCTCATCATAGGCGCCTCATCCCATACAATGAGCTTTGCTGCTTTAACTAATTCTGCACGATCTGATCTTGGCTCCATTTTCTTGCAAGTAGTAAACTCGTCAGCATCTATCGGAATACCAAACCTGCAATGTGCGGTTCTACCTCCTTCCAACAATAATGCAACAATTCCACTGGATGCGGTATTTAGAACAATCATACGTCTAGATCGGATTGCTGATGAGAGTGCTCTATATACGAAGGTTTTACCTGTGCCTCCATAACCATAAAGAAAGAACACTCCACCGCTTTCATTTAAAATTGCATCCAAAATCTCGTTGTAAACCCCTCTTTGCTCATCTGTTATCATCGCCATAAGTCTTTCATTTTCCTTTAGCTGATCTTCCACAACATACTTAAGCTCATCATCTATAAGGCGATTGCCGTTGTAACAACCAAAATCATCTGGCTTTGGCATTAGGGGCCATTTCTGGAGGCTACGACCATTGCTAAGCAAATGATTTTGGATCTCGGTTAGAGCAATGTTTTTGATCTGATCTATGGTCAAGTTAAACTCTGTAAAGTTGATAAATTAATTAAATAAGAGAGACCTGATTTAAAACATATTTCGTTTAATAAGAAAAAAGCTCACCGGGATTTCCAGTTTGTCGTCGTTTCTTGTAGAGAATATCGTCGGTTAGATACTCCCAAGTAGCTTCCCACACAACATGAGGCTGAGATAATGTTTTGGATACCAACATTCTCGAAAAAGCTTCCTCGCATACGTGTCAGAACTATTATCACTACAATCTTTGATAGCTTCTATGTATTCCTTGTCATCAGCCATCAAACCCAAAGCATAGCAAACATCTTCGTATGTAGAATATACAACACCATCAACTGTTCTTATATGATTCACATAATATACACTTTAATTTGCTTCTATAGTTGAGGATATTAAACAAATATGGTGCAATGGATAAAATCTTGCGAGAAATAGTTTGGGAAGAGTAACTTGCAATAAAATGAGTTTCTTTGTATTTAATTAGCAAATATAAAAACATATTTTCCCCTTTAATATTTCTAGAGATAATTTTAAAAACTTGATACTAGTCTTTTTTGGTATGACAGGAAATAAAATAACATGTTACCACTAGAATATTACCAAAAAAGTTTTACCAAACTGGAAAATGGAATGAATACAAAGCCGCATGAATTAGTATATGCTATGTAGTTAACACTATGTTAGGTTTATGTTATATAATCGGTTGCATAATAATACACTATATATTGTAGAAACTAATTCATACAATAAGTTCTCAATATGATTAATAACTGAAGATATATTTTTCATAAACCCAAAAGCAAACATAGATTCAAGATATTTTGATATTTACGAACAAACAAATACCAAAAATGATTATTATTCAAAGAATCGTATAATCGACAAAATCAAAATCTTCATTTGTTAATTAATCGATGCCAGGTGAAGAAATCTTCTTCTTTTCTTTGTCTTATTTGGTTTATGATTCTTACAAAGAAAGATCACATTATATCTCTCCTCTATTTTGAATTTTTGCAATCGTTTATTTATAAACTCTTACGTTTATGTGCTATTTTGTTAGATTATCACTGTAAGTGTTCAAGAAAGAACTGGGTACATTTAACAAAAAACAGAGGAGGCATAATCGAAGGAAACCAAGGATTGAAGTACAAATAAAAAAATTATGCATGTTAGATATTCAATATACTTGCAATCCAGACTCAGAACTATACTTTTATATTCAAAGTTTTATTCAACATATAACTATGGTTTTGTGGGTTTTCAAAGTATTGGACATATATTGAATTTCTAGAGATAAATCCACAACAAATGTATGGTGAGAGTAGATAATCGGATTTTCGAGTTAGTTCGGATTGGTTTTTGTTAGTTTTGGGTTTTAGAGATTTAGACACAACTAGGAATTTGAAAATTTTCAGTGTAAGTTCAGATAGGTTTTTCTCCGATTTGGGTCAGTTCGGATGTATAAAAAAATACCTGTAATTTTCTGATCTAGAACAGATCAAAATCATGTTTAGATATTTACGATACAAAAAGATTTGAAATATCCAAATTTATTAAAATTTAGCCAAAATCTTTCATATTTATCTTAAATTTTACAAAATAACCACAAAAACTGAAAATTAAAAATTAAAATTTTAAACTCTAAACTTGACATTTAAAATTTCATGTTTCTTAAAAATATTATGCAAATAATAATATAGATTGCTAAAAAGACATTTCAGTTAAATCATAAACTGAAATATATAAAATAAAACACATGAATATCACAATTTTAGATATTCATGTTTTTAGATCGTGTATGAATCGCTTTGTATCGGATTAGTTTATAAGAATCGGTTTTCTTTTGATCCAAATCTATTCTAATTAATTGTTCGGTTTCAGTTTTTTCGGATAGAATGATTATGGATTCAATTAAGTATTTATAAATTTTTAATTGGGTTTCTAGTCGGATATTATCAAATCAGTTCCTATATGAATTTTTGGATCCGGAGCTCAGGCCTACTTTCACTGAATGTAGTTTTTTTAGTGTTAAACCAAAAAAAAAAAGTTCAGAAAGAAACCACCAAGGTGTGTGTTACGAAGTGGTGAATTCGGAAGGTTCGAGATGGAAAGAATACTTCTACACACTTCTTTTGCCTCTTCTCCAAGCATCCCCCCAACCCAAAAAGAAAAAAAAAAAAACAAACTCATATAATACTCTACCAGCGAAGTCTCCGTCGCCTTTCGAAAACCCCTTCTACACGTCGTTAAGGGCTAGGTTCCTTCTTCTTCTTCAACCCTCACATGGCGTCCAGGAGACTATCCAAGTCCGCCTCTGCAGCCATCAGAGCGTACAACGCTTTCTCGAGACCCTCTCTCCTCCTCCTCCTCCGTCCTCCTCCTCGCGCTATCTCCGCCTCTGCTCACTACTTCTTCACATCATCCACGCGCTCCTCTCCCACCTCCTCCTCCTCTCTTCTCCGCCCAAATTCTTCAATCCCCGGAAACGCCACCACTCATGGCCGACAACAACTGTTTCCTCTTCCTTTCCAGTTCCTCTCTCCTCGCCGCTTCTCCGCCACCGCAGCTCAGGTTCGTGTGTCTTGTCTGATTTTGACTTTTTTCAAATTGGAGAAAAAAGTTTGAATCTTTTGTGTGTTGATTTGATTTTAAGTGGAGAAAGTTTGAATCTTTTGTGTGTTTAATTTGATTTTGTCCTCTCCTCTCTCTCTCTCCCTATATGTGTGTTAGACAAATCAGAACTCGTATACGGAGATGGCTTGGGAAGGGATACTCAACGCCTTCGACGCAGCTCGTGTCTCTAAGCAACAGATCGTGGAGTCTGAGCATTTGATGAAAGCTCTCTTAGAGCAAAAAGACGGTCTCGCCAGGAGGATTTTCGCTAAAGCTGGCATCGACAACTCCTCTGTTCTTCAGGCTACTGACCTCTTCATATCCACACAACCTAAGGTTACTGGTGATACCAGTGGTCAGGTGCTGGGATCGTCTCTTGGTACCGTGTTGCAGAACGCGGAGAGGTATAAGAAGGAGTTTCAGGATGATTATGTCTCTGTCGAACACCTTCTCTTGGCCTTTTATTCCGATAACAGGTTCGGGCAAGAGTTTTTCAAGAACCTGAAGCTTAAAGAGGAGGCCTTGAAGGATGTTATTAAAGACGTCCGCGGTAGTCAACGTGTTACTGATCAAAGTAAGTCTTATTCTGTTTCTATATATTGGTACCGAAGCTAACAAAGAGATAGTATCATCATTGTGCATCCTCCTGTTCTCATCATGTAGATCCTGAAGGGAAATATGATGCACTTGAAAAGTATGGGAATGATTTGACTGAGATGGCCAGACGAGGAAAACTCGATCCTGTCATTGGAAGGGATGATGAGATTCGGCGGTGCATCCAGATATTGTGCAGGAGGACCAAAAACAATCCTGTTATCATCGGTGAACCTGGTGTTGGTAAAACTGCTATCGCTGAAGGGTAAAGCATTGTGATTTTACACTCTCTCTCTCTTCTCACGACTTTACTGATTCGATTTTTTTACTTCCTCAGGTTGGCGCAGCGGATTGTACGAGGGGATGTCCCTGAACCTCTCATGAATAGGAAGGTTGCCTTCAATTTCTCTCTTTTTTTTTTTTTTTTTTTTGTAATTAGTCTGTCAGTTTGTTTATCTAGATTTTAACATATTCTTGGGTTTTGGTTGCTTTGAAATGTAGTTAATATCTCTTGACATGGGTTCACTGCTTGCTGGTGCCAAATTTCGAGGAGATTTTGAGGAACGGTTGAAAGCAGTACTGAAGGAAGTCACTGCTTCCAATGGACAGACTATCTTGTTCATTGATGAAATTCACACTGTTGTTGGTGCAGGTACCCTTTTATTTTTTAATCACCAACTATAAAAATTATTTTATACATTAATAAGCGTGCTTTTACTTATCAAAAGGTAATCGCAATGACATTGTAAGCTTGGGAAGACCTAGTAATGGGAAGACCTAGTAATGGTTGTTTCTCTTGTGTAGGAGCTACTGGTGGGGCAATGGATGCGAGCAACCTCTTGAAACCAATGCTCGGAAGAGGTGAACTGAGATGCATCGGTGCAACTACACTGACCGAATACCGCAAATACATCGAGAAAGATCCAGCTCTGGAACGCAGGTTTCAACAAGTTTTATGTGGTCAACCGTCTGTTGAAGACACCATTTCGATCCTTCGTGGGTTAAGAGAGCGGTACGAGTTACACCACGGTGTTAAAATATCAGATGGTTCCCTTGTTTCAGCGGCGGTTCTGTCCGATCGCTACATCACTGAACGCTTCCTGCCAGACAAAGGTATGAAGAACGTTCACCTTGTTAAAAATCACTCTTGAGAGCAGCATTGGTTTTTTTTTAAGATGGAAGGTTGTTTGTTTTGTTTTCAGCTATTGATCTTGTTGACGAAGCTGCTGCAAAGCTGAAGATGGAGATCACTTCTAAACCAACTGAGCTCGATGAGATAGACAGAGCTGTGATCAAACTGGAGATGGAGAAGCTTTCTTTGAAAAACGATACTGACAAAGCATCAAAAGAACGCCTACATAAGATCGAGAATGATTTGACCGCTCTCAAAGAAAAACAGAAAGAACTCAGTGACCAATGGGAGCAAGAAAAGTCTCTCATGACTAGAATACGTTCATTTAAAGAAGAGGTACTTTACGTTGTGTGATTACTCTTCGTGGCTCCTTCTGAACATGTTTTATATTTTTATAGATCGATCGTGTGAACCTGGAAATTGAATCTGCTGAACGTGAATATGATCTGCAACGTGCTGCTGAGCTCAAGTACGGAACACTTATGTCCCTTCAACGCCAGTTAGAAGAAGCTGAGAAAAATCTCGCCAAGTTCAGAGAGTCTGGACAGTCATTACTCCGGGAAGAGGTAACCGATCTCGACATAGCAGAGGTAGTAAGCAAGTGGACGGGTATTCCGCTCTCGAATCTTCAGCAGTCAGAGAGAGAAAAGCTGGTCATGCTGGAACAAGTGCTCCACAAGAGAGTCGTCGGTCAAGACATGGCTGTAAAATCAGTAGCAGATGCTATCCGACGTTCGAGGGCTGGTCTCTCTGATCCTAACCGTCCCATAGCCAGTTTCATGTTCATGGGTCCAACAGGTGTCGGTAAAACCGAGCTTGCCAAAGCTCTAGCCGGGTACCTTTTCAACACTGAGAACGCGATAGTGAGGATCGACATGAGCGAGTACATGGAGAAATTCTCAGTGTCACGGCTCGTTGGTGCTCCCCCTGGCTACGTCGGTTACGAGGAAGGTGGACAGTTGACTGAAGCTGTTCGCAGGAGACCTTATTCGGTGGTTTTGTTCGATGAGATCGAGAAAGCTCATCCTGATGTCTTCAATATCCTGCTGCAGCTTCTTGACGACGGGAGGATAACTGATTCTCAAGGGAGGAGAGTGAGTTTCACAAACTGCGTTGTGATTATGACGTCTAATATTGGGTCCCACCACATACTGGAGACTCTCGGCAACAGTGAAGATGGCAAAGAAGCAGTGTATGAGTTGATGAAGCGGCAAGTTGTGGACTTAGCCAGACAAACTTTCAGGCCAGAGTTCATGAACAGAATCGATGAGTACATAGTCTTCCAGCCGCTAGATTCAAAAGAAATCTCCAAAATCGTTGAGTTGCAGGTAAATTATAATTTATTAACTTGTTTTACATTACAATTTCGTTTGGTATTTGATTTTTGATGTATTGGTTAACCATGTTGTGGTGTAGCTGGAACGAGTGAAGAACAGGATGGAACAGAAGAAAATAAAGCTTCAGTACACAAAAGAAGCAGTGGATCTTCTTTCTCAGCTTGGGTTTGATCCCAACTATGGGGCAAGGCCTGTTAAGAGAGTGATCCAGCAGATGGTGGAGAATGAGGTCGCTGTTGAAGTTTTGAAAGGAGATTTTGCAGAGGAGGACACAGTCGTTCTCGATGTTGACCAGACGAGCAACAAATTGGTCATCAAGAAGCTTGAGAACAGTGCTCCCATCGAGGAAATGGCAGCTTGATCAGACTACAAACAAACATTAAACTAAAGTCTTTTAGCGTCTTTGTAATAACTCTTCGTTCTATGTTATGTAGATTCAGCTCTGTTTTCTGACACGTGCGGATGGATGATGTTTTAAAGGGTTTATCTCCTGCCGACAGAAGCAACACTTACACACCTACTTCTTTGTCCACAAGCATTTTGAATTAAAACTAGGAGCGGTGAGTAACGTGTTATGATAATTCATGGAGAGTTCGTTGGCAAGAACTCCGAAGAGTTTTCTTTAAATCATGGAAATTGAATCTACAACTAAGTATTAAAATAACTTTTAATCTGTAATTGACAAGTTGTAATAGGGTTTTCATAACTTTCTCCTTTTGAAAACCGGTTTTTCACATTTTTATTTTAATCTTCAGAATATTTTCTTATATATTTTCAAAAGAAATGTTCTTGCTAATCTAATTTTTATGAGATGAACTTGAGAAATCTAACCAAATCAAATTGGAGAAACGATTTAATAACGAAACACGTTCTCATATCTCTAGAATTGAATCGGATCCCTTCTCTTTAATAGCCCCCGACATTGAAATCTTTGTTTATTTTAAATAGTTTTCTTAGTAATTCTATTGTCTGGTCATTAATTGAGCCAGTAACACATGAATTATATTTTAGCTTACTAATTAAGTAGTGACTTTGAATGTCAGTCGTGTTTTTTAATGGGGAAACAATCTGATACATCTGGCTCTGCCGGTTAAACAATTGAGTTTTTTTTTTGACGACGAAACAATTGAGTTTTTAACTTTCAGTTGAGTTAACATTTTTATTTATCTGGTTCAACAATTGAATCATATGGTCTAAAGGTTAAAGTTACTTTACGCTTTACAAAATGTCAATAAACTGAAGAGAAATAGACTGTGTACAGTTAAGACACTTTTTGCTTTCTAGTCCAGGAATCTTGGAAAAGGTAGGGAATGATTTGGGATTCAATGCTAAAATAGGGCATTGACACACTCCAAAAGGATAACCAAGAAGCTGAAGATTGGCTCTTGACTTAAGATTGTGGAAGATATGAGAAAAGAAGAGGTGTATTCAGAATTATAATATTTTAGAGTAGGCATAAACTTCGCAGTAGGAGTTTGATACAAGCATAGACTTCGCAGTAGGAGTTCTTGGAGGGGCGAATTCAGAATTATAATATTTTAGAGTAGGCATAAACTTTTGAGTGGGCATGAGTGGACCTACTTGCAATCAAGGGGGTTCAATTGACATCCCATAAATTTTAATTTTCTCATCACATACTTAGTTTTAGTATTCTCCTCATATTTTTAGATTTACTAAATTTGAACCAGTTCACTTATTTTTTTTGACAACGACTTCAATGTTCGACACCTGTAAAAAAATTCTTCTTGATCCCCTAGGTTGATGAACATGATAATAAGCACGTAAGTGGACTTGGATTTTATGTGATGATGATGTAACTCGACTTTCTTGGGTATAAAAGGTGCAGTAAAGAGCTTGGACCCATCACAGTGAGTCAGTGAGAGTTCGAAGTTCTTTTGTGATCCGTCGTTAAGTGTTTTGCTCGAAGAAGGTGTATAGAGCGTGATGTTTATGACGGATCGTAGTCAACTAATCTGTGTTTTGGGCCGACCAAAAAGACTGGTCATCCCTGATGGTTCAGTTCAGTTTTTTTTCTTCTAAAGTCTGTTTGCTTCTTATGCCGTTAACTTTTTTACTCCTTGTAATAGTATTTTCATGCGGATCTCATACCGCAAGAGCATGTGACAGGTTTTTTTTTGGATGCAACGTCCTTTCATTTCCTAAATTTTAATAAAATATGAAATTTTACGTAACAAACAAACAAAAAAAATGCTCACACTATCTTAGGACAAGTAATTAAGAAAAAAAAAAGTCTCTAAATTAAGTTTATTTACTTTCTCTCTCTCTGTTTTAGCTTCCAAATAAAAACAGAACCAATCTTTTGTATTTCTCTCTCGCTTTCTCCTTCATCAAGCTGTATAGAGCTGATCGGCGATAATGGCCAAGTGTCACCGGAACAATGTAGATCCTCTCAACCTTCACCGCATTCCCTCCGCTTCTTCTTCTTCCTCCACCTCCTTGAACTCCTTCTCCAGATCGACATTCCGCAGATTGATCTTGGACGCCATCAGCTGCGGCGCTAGCTCACGTCATCAGCGGCAACTCCAACAAGACCAAGAAGACAAAACAACGATCGGTTCAAAATCCGGGGATGACGATTTAGCAACCAAATCGGAGAAGCTATGCGATCTGCTAAACTTAACGAAGATGGAGAAGAAGAAGGAGGAAACGCTGGAGATTCTGAAACGCGTGGTTAAAGATTTAGAAGCCGAAGAGAAGAAAGCAGTGGCTGCTAGTGAGGTTAGGCTGTTAGCGAAGGATGACACGGAGGCGAGAGTGTCACTCGCCATGCTCGGTGCCATTCCTCCGCTGGTTAGTATGATCGACGATGATTCACTAAACAAAGATGCTCGGATTGCTTCTCTCTATGCTCTTCTCAATCTCGGAATCGGCAATGATGCGTAACTCCCCAACTACTCTGCATGTTCAGTTCAAACTATTTTTTTTTTTAATAAGTAAAAATATTAATTTTTCAATGATATTCGTCTCGTATTCCAACTTAAAACCAATTGGCAGTTAATCGTATTTTTTTAATTTAATTTTTCAGGAACAAAGAAGCCATTGTTAGAGGAGGAGCTGTACACAAAATGCTTAAGCTTATTGAACCGTCGTCAAAGCCTCCTAATAACCAAGCAATCTCCGAGGCTATCGTCGCGAACTTTCTTGGTTTAAGCGCGTTAGATTCGAACAAACCGATCATCGGTTCCTCTGGAGCGATCATCTTCCTAGCGAAGACCCTGAAAAGCTTCAGTAGCTCGCAAGCAAGAGAAGACGCTCTTAGAGCTCTTTACAACCTCTCAATCCACCACCAAAACGTCACGTTCATCGTCGAGACCGATCTCGTTCCTTTCCTCTTGAGCACGCTGGGAGACATGGAAGTGAGCGAGAGGATTCTCTCGGTCTTGGCCAACGTGGTGTCAGTGTCGGAAGGAAGAAAAGCGGTCGGGGAAGCGGCGGAAGCGTTTCCTATACTGGTCGACGTGTTGAACTGGAACGATTCGGAGAAGTGTCAAGAGAAAGCGGTTTACATTCTCATGCTGATGGCTCACAAGGGGTATGGTGACCGGAGGGCTATGATCGAAGCGGGTATTGAGTCTTCGTTGCTGGAACTGACGCTTGTGGGAAGCCCTTTGGTGCAAAGGCGAGCTTCGAGGATACTGGAGTCCTTGAGAGCGGTGGATAAAGGGAAGCAAGTCTCCGCTCCGATCTATGGAATAACATGTTCGTCCTCGACGTCTTCGTTGGGCAGAGAGAGGAACTGTGAGGTTAGGATGAGTGATGAGAGGAGGGCGGTGAAGGAGTTAGTGCAACAGAGTTTACAGAGCAACATGAAGAGGATTGTGAAGAGAGCTCATTTTCCACAAGACTTTGTTACTACTTCTCAGCATTTTACTAAGAGCTTAACTTTCTGAAACTTTGTAAAAGACATGTAAGTTGTTTTTTTAGCAGCATTGATCATTTTTCCAATAAAATTGAGTAATCTGGCTCTAGATTTTCTAGTAAAACCTAAGACATATAGCTTCATCTCCGATTCAAATCAGGTCAAACAGTGCAACTTAGTTCAAATCAGAAACCAAGAGATTTACCGCTACATAGTCTACTAGGAGCTATCTAGAAATATGCTTTTGACTATTGGAAGATTATTCACATAGAGATTGTCTAACTGAAACACATTAAATTAGGGTATTTAATCACAAATGTAACTATTCTACAATTTTGAGTTACACAAGGAAAGTTGTGCTTCTGATTACGATAAATTTTCTTTCTCCTGAACATGCCTGGATTAGGTTTCTATCTAAGATTAGGTCAGTGAGTGACAGTGGCATCAAGTGTAATTACGAGAAAAAATTAGTGGTATTAGTAGAGTGTGATCGGGATCCTCACATGCATCAATAAGTTTTTATATTTCTCTTCATTTTATTGTGAAAAATAAAAACAGATATCTAACATTTCTTTTCTATTAAGCATGCATTGGTCCACTCGTGGATCGTGCATCTTGTCTTTAAAATATTATGAATTTTTTATACCAATGTTCGTTGCACACTCGTGGGATTTGAGAATAACCGACAACCATTTTCGTACGTTGTTTGATTTTTTTTTTGGGTAAGATACTAAGATGTTAAGATGTTTGATTTTTTTTTCATATACAAATACTTTTTCTTCTACCATAAACATGTCATTCACGTAGTTAATGTATAATGGTTGTAATTTAATTTTGTTAGGTTAATAAATTTAAGGGTAGTATTGGCTGGCACTATTAAGCCATTAATTGGGAGCCTGAGACCACCGATTGTAGATCTAGTATGTGTAGTTTTGAAATATGTTTTATTTCTCTGTAGGGTTTGAAATTCATTCGTTTCTTTATTGTTGTTGGTTTGGAGAGTTTAGATGCACCGACAAACTCGAGGTTGTGGAGAAAGAGGAAAATACAAAGGGCCCTTCGTCGCATTCGCATTCGCATTCACAATTTCATCGAAACAAGAAGGAAGCCACGCGACGTATGTAACAAGTCATAGACTCATAATTAGTTACATTTCTTTTTCATTTTGTGTGGTAGTTCAAAACCTAGCTAGTTGGAAATATTCAGAAGAGATTCTTTTTCAAAACAAGTTTCCAATCCAAGTTTGGTATGAGAGAGCTATAGTTTAAAGTTTTCCTTATATTGTATATAGATCATATATAATTTCTCAGCGCACATGCACATTTGTTTTTTTCTTTAACTTGTGGTTTAAGGGATGCTGAGAATGATACTACTATTTGTGAGTTAAGCTGGAAAATTTCGAAGACACTGCATATTTATTAAATATTTTAGTTTAAGTGTATACGACAATTAACATTTACACCAGAGAAAAATGCAATATACGCCAAACAAAAGAAACTGATGAGTTTCTTTATCACATTGTAGTTTTGTAATGTTTGTCAAAAGAAGAAAATAAGAAAATTGTATACAACTTAACGTTTTAGTATTTTACACCAAAAAGAAAAGGAAGATAATAAGATATACACTATGAAATATGGACACGACATTTCCTAGGTAGAGGTATAGACATGGACATACATACACTAATACAGACTATGGTTGTTCTGAACTTAGTTGGATGTCCAATTCTTACTTACGGAAATCAGAGTCGCCAAACCCTTAACTACATTAATTTAATTCTTATATTTGTGTTTTCTTTGTGATTATATTTGTATTTATCTTTATAATCATAATGGTGTATAAATCTTAATCAAAATATATTTTATTAAATAATAGCACATTATGATCCGGTATACGTTCGGTCAGGGCTGGGTTACCGATCGAACCTGCCAACCCGCGGGTTTTAATTTTGTTTTGGTGAAAATATACGACCCGCACAATTCGCAAACAAATAATTTGTACCAACACCCACCCCCATTTAATTTTTCGGTTATCTGTGGGTTATAATTTTTTTAAATAATTATTAATTTAATTATTATAAAAATATATTTATAATAAAAATATATTTTTAAAAATTTAAAATTGATTTTTAGATTACCATATTTTAAAAAGTGTTTACTTTTATTTTTATTTTTATTTTTAATACTTTTCGGGTCCACGGATACCCGAAATCCAAAATCTACCAATCCGCACCCACCCCTAATAAAATACACTTGTGTCACAGTCATTTCACACATTAAACTTGTACTTTATTCCTAAACAAATATTACATTTAAAAAAAAACAAAGTATAGTTACAATTTTTAAAAATCAAATGGTAATTAAATAGATGAAATTATATGTTTTTAATTAAATTTTCATGATTTGTTTTCATATATAGTGATTTACATAATACTATTAATACACATAATAATTTGTCATCAGCATGTTTTTTTTTGTTAAATAAATACTCACAATTTAAATTAGATATGGGTCATATACGTATCCCTTTAAAATATGAGATTAAGTTATGCTGATTATTCATGTAATTAATTTGTAAGTAAAACATGACTTTTCAAAACTTTAAAGTTCACGAAGTCCTAATAGTATTAGACACTATTAAATAATAACTGCTAGTAGCATTATTATAACCGCCTACGAATTAGTTTTTTAAGATTATGTAGGGGAAAAAATAGTTAGACCAATCATTTATCAATAGGATGTTTTAATAGAATTAATATAAACATATAATTAAAAGCAATGGCATAGTTGTAAACTCATTAATGTAAATATTGTTAGAGAAATATATGGTAATATGTTATTAGTTTATATTTAAGGTAAGACCAAAATATTATTAGTCTAATGAATAAGTCCAAACAACCTTGTATAAGTAGATTTTTTAGAAATGCTTCTACTTTAATAGTATAGATTTTATGGTAGATTTGAAAAAGTCACGAAAAAATTAAGAAATAAAAATGTGGTAATCCGTTTCTAATTCATGGTAAAATAATCACGAAATTGTTATAAACTAAAACGTGATAATAAATAGCCACAAAATTTCTCTGACAAATTTGTGACGAAACAAACATGTACCGAAGTTCAGAAAAAAAACAAACATGTAACAAATATAGTGTGCTAAGTCAGGCAAAACTACAATTTCATATCTAATATATTGCAATATGTTCAATTCATATATGATTTATGTTGTGCAAAAATATATCTGAATTTTTCGAAAATTTTAAATAGTGTACGTGATGTTTATTTTTTGGCGAAATTATACATTCGCCACATCACGTGCCATATTATCTAATTTTGCTGATGTAGATGTTATGTCAGGATGCCACGTGCACAATATTTTTTTTTGAAAAAAACTAAATGGTCGTTTTATAAAGATAAAGTTTTAGAAAGTATAAAAAAATTATTTAGTAAAATTAATAAAAAATAATTAAATTTTAATCTTATATAAGAGATATATTTGTAAATGTTTTGATCCTATCACAAACTTTTTTTAAGAGTTATATATATGTTGTAATGATTCAAATACAATGCTAGTATTGCAGTGGTGTTACTCTCGATTAGTTATAGTTATGTTTAAATTTAACAAATTTATGATATGTTAATTTAAATTTTAAATAAAAATAACATATTCATAATTAATAAAGTGTAACAAAACTGTGACAATATCACTGAATTTGAATACAATTTATAATACATATATAACTCTTACAAATATGGTATTGTGATATGATCGAAATATTTATGAATATGTCTCTTATATAAGATTAAAATTTAGTTAATTAATTGATTTTGTTAATTTTATTAAATAATATTTTTTTATTAATTTACATTTTGTAAAAACGTTATTTTTATAGAACGACTATCTAGTTTTTTTTCAAAAAAATATATACATGTGGCATTTTCGTTAACAAAATTATCTAAAGTAACATCCACATATCAAAATTAGACGACGTGGTAGTGATGTGACGAGTGGTATATGATTTCACAAAAAAATAAATATCAGCTAGTTAAAAAATTTCAAAAGTTTACATATGTTTTTGGATGGTTAAAATATTTGAATTGAATATATAGAGATATGTTGGTATGAAATGATAGTTTTCTCTATTAACTCATGATTTTACCAAGTCATGCCTACAGATTTTTGCATTAAAATAAAGATAAAATGTAGCCAAAATCGTGGAAATTCGGGACTAGTCCACCAAAAATCCAACACCAATACGTGTATGGTGCTTTCTCCTGAATCATCAGGAAGTGGTGCTCAATGTCAGTTGATTGTACCATCGTCATTCACTTATCCTTCTACAGTAGAAGCAAGTTTTAACTTTAATAACTCCAGCTGGATTTTAGTGATCCGGATTGAGCTCTTTCACCCCCAAGCAGATTCTTCGTTCTTTTTCAGATTTCTTTTGCGAATCCGCATGCACCAGCCATAAATATTTTATCTGCTCTAATCTTCAGATCTTGAAATGCTTTACAGATATCTTGTGTTGAATCCATGTTTTGATACAAGCTTTGATTAGGATCAATGATGTAATCATTAGCCTGCATGTTGAAAAGATTTGATTTGGATCGAGTCGATTGAAAGAGATGAATCTCCAAGAGAAGGTCTAGTTTCGCCTAACGAATGGGAGACACTTTCTTTTTTGTGAAGTTTATAAATAGTTAATACGATTACAGCCTGCATGATCAGTGGTGTCGTGCTTTCGACTTAACAACTCACGGCTATGCACTGCTTGATGAGAGAAATCAAGGTTTCCAATAACAATATATGTATATTCGTACGACTAAAAGCATCATCAATCGAAGATCAGCAAAATATATGTATTTTTTTGTTTCTGAGCTCTCTTTTAGAGAGTAAAAGATGAGATTCAAAGTCTCCTCAGAGATAAGGTAACACAACCCTTCACATTACTTGCTGCTACTCTCATTAACGGGAAGGTAGACTCCTTCTGCTGCCAACCAAACATTATCTGCCCGCTTCTCCCTGATTCCACACACCTGTGTACAAAAAACAAATCCCATGCATGATGAGTTTCAACTTTCAAGACATTGGCAAATAATATTAGAAGACTTGAGAAAAACGTAATTTACCTCTTGCTGACCACCGGCTATACGCTGGTACTTTTTGTCATGGCTATGGAGATAGCCACTAGTGTCTATGTGTTGAAGTCGGACTCTTTGGTCTTGTTTCCATGTCTTCCCGCTCCCTTCGATTATAAGCCTGTGAACAGATCGTAAGGTGTGAGCTTTTATGTGGATGCAAACACACAAAATATTAAGATGAGTATCAAGTGGCCTTAAGGGATTATTACTTCCAGTGATCCCCGGTATCGGAATTTGAATCATCTCCAAAGCAGCTAACCTGCACCAAGAAAAACTGGGTTAGCAAGAAGAAGAATGCAACTTTTAACTGAAACCGGTACAGGACTTCACAGTTCACATAGACACACTATAGTAATTATATCATCATACTAGTGTTTCTCTGAATTAATATCCTTGAACTAACCGTCTTTCGAGTCCGACTGTTTAAAAACCCTAAAGATAGATCTTTCAGGGCATACAAAAAAACTTTGTAAATGGAAGAGAATACTAATAATAACCTCTAAGTTGCCTGAAATAGGGGAAGCATGCAAGTGACTGTGGAGCCATTTCCGGGTCTTCATGTGCTGCAATCTAATGGTGGCTCCACTCAGGATGGCATCACCTTGCTTGGCTATTGTCCCAGGCACAGGTTTAACAATCTATCAAAAAAGAATAATCCATGACAAGATAATGCATCAGCTCCATTACTCCAATCATAACTCATTAAACCAATAACTACAGATCAAATGCAAGTTAGTTAATGTTGTTGTTCTAACATCCAAAGACTTCAATTTTAAGTTGCTCTAGTACTCCTCCATAGCACAAACAGATATGTTCCTCTATGATGATGATCTTCTGTAAAGGAGCAAAGAAAGTACCCAGTAGCTGTTGGAATCAACGACGCCTGGAAAACCAGTGACAGATTGCTGACCACTTCCGGATCCATACGGCACATCGTGAGAATGCAGTCGAAACTTAGTCTTCTCGTGCATCAGCTTAATCGCACTTCCATACGTTATCTATCACCATCACCATCACAACCAAGACATTTAAAAAAAATCAGAATTCGAATCTAAAGCAAAATCAACCCTAATCGATACACACACCTCGACGACGCCTTCTTTACCAGACGCGGCGGCGGAATCCAAATCGACGCTAAGGAAGAGGAAGAGAGCGAGAGAGAAGAATCCGAGAGCCATCGCGAAGAGAAGAGCGATGAACCAGTTCTGCTGATAAAAGGGAAACTCGGGGATACCTTTCCTCGCTGGAGGAGTTCGTAGAGGCGAAACAGAGTGAGGAGGAGGAGATGATGGTGATGGCGGCGGCTTTCTTCTCGAGAGAGCTTGTTGTTCGCCTGACGTCGACGCCACCGTGAATGATCAGAAATTGAGATTCTCGCCGGAGACAGTAGCTGTTGCTGATTCCGATGACGAGATGGTTTGTTAATATCTTGTGTATTTACATGTTTTTAAGCTTCATTCTAGTCCTTATATTGTTTCTTTGCATCCATTTAGAGTGCATTTAGGTTGCATTGCATTACATTTGTCTCAATCAGATATTGAAGATGCTTATTGGTGACTTTGAAGACATTTGAGGGGTTTTCAGTCAAAAGGGTGAAAGATGAACATGGATGAAAGCCTTAAAGATATCGTTTGAAGCTCAAATTTTGGGAAGACAAAGTAAATTGAGTTAGCTTTCTAATGGAGGTGGTTTCAAGTCATTTGGATCTGTATTGAAGGAGTTATGATCAATCTACTGGAGGCATATCAACCCTGTAGCGACCAGAGCCGTAGCGACCAGAGCATGTCGCTAGGAGGGTTCCCGAGCGTACGTAGCGACCACTGTAGCGGGATGCCAGGTCGCTACGGGCGAAAAATACTGTTTTTTTTATTGGGTTGACCCAGGTTTGTTGGGTTGACCCAGCTCGTTTTTAGACTTCTATAAATAGCCTTTAGACCTAATTTTGAGGGATATCTTGTTTTCTTTGTAATCACATTAGCTATTTTGGTGAAAGACTTAATCTTGAGCTTCTTTTCATCTCTATCTCTTGTGATTATTGATCAATCTTGACCACTAAGCATGATTAACCTTCAATCATCCATGGGTTTTGGGTTATTCATGTCTATTAGTGAGTAGTTACCTTTTGGATTCATGGGCTAGGGTGATTAGAGTGATTAAGTGAAGATCTAAGGGTGTTTAGTGTTAGGTCTCTTGTTTCCTTGCTTGTCTACTTCTCTTAATGCTAGATTAATGTTGGCCTCTTTATTCTAGAGCTCTAGACATTTCCCACCCACAAGGTGTTTGATGAAATGTCTGAACCAAGTAGAGCTTGCTCTAAACTTACCTTACACAAAGACCATTGTGTTAAGGGAGTTTAGATAGTTAATAGACTCATCCTTAATGATTGCTTAGATCTTTTAGGCTCAAAGACCTTTGATTTCTAGTTGATTAAAGCAAATGAGCATTCTTCTTGACCATAGAGCTTGCTTATTTCAGTGTTCTAGACTTAAGGAAGTTATTTGATTGAAAGTTTGCCACCCTTAGATCAGATCTCAATCGCTTGAAGTCAAATGCCTAGCCCCATAAGTCCTATTGTCCTAGATTGATTGAAATCTTGTTCCTTTATTGCATTTTAGCATAGTTCTAGTTCACATCATCATTCAAAACATGTTTGCACTTAGATTAAGCATAGATTTGTATTCTCAGTGCATCGAAATCACATAGGATTGGTTTGACATCTCACATACTACTTCATTTGATAAGGACCCGAATAGTCCTGTTATCAAATTGGCGCCGTTGCTAAGTTCTATTGTGATTTTGACATTGGGATTTAGTCATTTGCTTGAGACTAAGTCATTTTTATTGTTATTGTGATATTGGCTCTGCTTTTTCCTCTTTCTTTTTCATTTCAGGTGTATGAACTTGAGAAGTAGAGGGACTACAAACCTCACTCCTCTAGTACCAGGCATCCGGGATTTGGAAAGAAAGAATACAAGAAGAAGGAGAGAAGAGGAGCAACAGGCTCATTTCAACTGATTAGGTTTTGATATGGCTCACCATCAGAACCAGAATCAAGATGGAGAGATCCTTTTGGGAGCTGCCCAAGAGGGAAATGGTCAAGGAGCTGCCAACCTTCGACCACAACACCCACAGCGCCAAGCTAGAGCCATTGGGGCCTATGATCAACCTCACATCAATGGTCATAGGTTGGGAATAAGAGCGCCTGCTGTGGAGAACAACAACTTTGAGATCAAGTAAGGACTGCTCAACATCATTGAGAACAACAAGTATCATGGTCTTGCTACTGAAGATCCTTTTGACCACTTGGACAAGTTTGATAGCTACTGTGGTTTGTCCAAGACCAATGGAGTGTCAGAAGATGCTTTGAAGCTCAGGCTCTTCCCTTTCTCTCTGGGAGACAAGGCAAGACAGTGGGAGAAGTCTCTCCCAAGTGACTCTATCACTACTTGGGATGAGTGCAAGGAAGCCTTTCTAGACAAGTTCTTCTCCATCTCCAGGACAGCTAAGATCAGGAATGAGATCTCTGGGTTTTAGCAGAGGAACTTAGAAAGTTTCAATGAAGCATGGGAGAGGTTCAAAGGCTACCAAGCTCATTGCCCACACCATGGCTTCTCCAAAGAGAGCTTGTTGAGTACCTTCTACAGGGGAGCTATACCACAGTGCAGAAACAGACTTGATACAGCCAGCAATGAATTCTTCTTAGGCATAAACGAGGTGGATGCAGAGGAGCTGATAGAGAACATGGCCAAGAGTGACTCAGTATACAGTGAGGATCATGATAGAGTCAACAGAAGTGATGATCAGCAGACCAAGAAAGAGCTCAAGTCTTTGGAAGAGAAGCTGGACCTACTTCTTGCCAACAAAGCTAAGTTGGATCAGATGAAATCAGTTGGGGAACAGCAACAAAAGCAGGTTGCTGAGATCAAGAAGATTGATGGCTTGGAAGGACATGAAGAGGTGTGCTTTATCAACAACAATGGAACTTGGTATAGGAAAGAGCCCAACTTTCAATACCAAAACAACTACCAGCAAAAGCCCTTCTACAACAACCAACAAGGTGGTTATCAAAGCAACCAGCCTACTCAAGCTAGAGGAAGCTCTTCTCAAGCTCAAGTTCCAAGTTCAACCACAGAATCTATGTTCAAACAAATCCTAGAAACTCAAGGGAAATTTGCTAAGGACATTGGAGATGAGTTCAAGGCTGTTCATGCCAAGATTGATGGAACTTATTCTGACCTCAACAACAAGTACATGCAACTTGCCTCTCACGTCAAAGCTTTAGAGACCCAGGTTGCTTCTTTGCCTTCATCCTCCAAGCAGCCTATGGGAACTCTACCAGGGAAAGCAGAGGCAAACCCAAGAGAACATTGCAATGTTCTCCTCTCTAGTGACACTTCTCGGGTCGCCAACTACGAGAGAGAGGTAGATGAGATTGAAAGATTGGTGTTTGGAACTGAAATTGAACAGGTTGAGCATGTGGTTGTTGCAACAGCTGAGTCCAAGATTGTGCAAGAAGCTGACAGGATAGTTGCAGCAAAGGTTTTGCAGAGCAGAGAGCACAAGGCTGAGAAACCAGTTGAGAGAAGATCTGATCAGAGGCTGAATGTGGTGAAGCTGGAAGACACTGAGGTTGAGCTATCCCCCTATGACAAGCTCCCTTTTCCAGAGAGATTCCTCACCAAAGCTCAAAAGAAGGTGGTCTCCAAATTCAGAAAAGACTTGAGTGATATTGGAGTAAGGCTTCCAGAGATTCACAACATGCAAGCTGCTCATGTCCAGATGATACTCATCAAAGACATTCTAGACCACCAAGCTGAAGTAGCAGAGCTCCTGGACATCTCTACACTCAAGCTTGATCCACCAATCCCACCCAAGTCCCTCCCTAAACTAGGACACCAAGGGATGTTCACTTTGCCTTGCTCCCTTAGAAAGCTTAACTTTGATGATGCTCTAGTGGATTCTGGTGCAAGTGTGAATGTGATTTCACTTGAGGTGATGAAGAGTCTAGGGATTGAGCACATGCTACAAGACACATCTCAGCTCCAATTTGGGGATTCCTCTTCTACAACCCCAATTGGTATCATCAAGGATTTCCCTTTGAAGCTTGGAGCATGCACCATCCCTATAGACCTCACTGTTTTGAAGATGGCAACTGGGAAGATAGTCCCATTGATCCTTGGCACTCCATTCCTCACAACAGTGGGAGCTTGCATAGACTTTGCCAACAACAAAGTCACACTCCTAAATGTGAACAAAGCTGTCTCCTACCCTCTTCAATCACCTAAGTTGAAACCTGAGTATTGTGGCACAATAACTTGTGGAGCATCCTCCATTGAGAAGACAACGGCTGAGCTGACTGGTATTGAGAAAGAGGTTCTTGGTGAAGAGTCCCCTAAGGAGAAGTGTGATGAGCACTTGGACAGTGCTCAAAAGGAGTATGTGAGTGAAGCCACAAAGGCCTCCCATGGCAAGAATAAGATTGTGAAGGAATCTCACCCTCCACCTCTTGAGAAGACTCCTCACACCCTCACTCTCCACCCAATGAAACTCAAGGATGGAGCCATTGAGTACAAGATCAAGTGCAAGGGAAGGTTCAAGCCATTCTCAAGTGCAAGAGCCATCTTCACTCCTCAGCTTTAAAATGATCCCATCAAGCTCCAAGAGCTACTCTCTCAGGTCCTCACCATCACTCTTGAAGGAGGGAAGGATCCTCCTTCTCACTAGTACAAGAGAAAAGGTAGTCAAGCTAGTGACTCAAAACAAGCTCACTTGGGAGGAATTCCCATGGTTATCCTTGTATATAAATTTGCTATTTCATTTCTTTATGTTTTCAATAAGTGTGGCAGAAGTTTCAGGCCAGCTCAAAGCTCAAGCTCTAGACACCCATTACCACACTTCACTCTCCACTTGAGGTATCACTCCAACCCTTCTTTGTACATACCATTCCCTTTATCATATTTTCGGTATCTCCTTCTCTCTTACTCACACAGAGACTGTGTGATTTAAGTGTGGGGGAGGTACCAAGTATTTGATCATGTTTGCTTTGTTGATTATGCGTCTCATGCATTGCATTGTACATTCAAAATGCATAGAAAAACCATAAAAATAATTTTTTTTGAAAAGTGCATATAGAATCATGTAGTTGCATCACTTGCATTCTTAGGATTGAGTCTAGATCATATATGTTGCATTCACTTGCATATGGAGCAGCTGTTGATAATGCCTTGTAAAGAGCACTTGTTTGCACTGAATTTGACACCCTAGCTAAACATATCAAGTAGCTTAAGCATCTCTTGAAAGCCTTGCATGCTTCGTGCCTTGAAAACTCTTCTTGAAACATGTTTGCTTGCTTGATATTGGCATTGTTCTCGAAACCAGCTCCAACCTGAATCTTGAGTTAAATGAACTTAATCTCTCTTGCATATGGGCATTTGCATACTTGATCATGGATCTCATACACATTTGGGTTATCTTTTCCATTGAACCACTCTTTGTTAACCCAAATGGCACTCCCTTACCCTAAAACCCTTACCATTCTTTGAAGCCTACATTGATTTGCATGAGTGAGGCCTCTTTTGATAGTTTGTCATGTGCAAAATCTTGAGAGTATTGGGAGCGACATGGATTTGTTCTCATCTCTTGCTAGCATAGGGTCATCATTTGAGCTAGCTTCTAGGATGGTGAGTGGGTGTATGTTTCTTAAAGGTTTAATGTCTTGGGTTTGGAGTGTGAGAAAGATGAGCAATATAGTGTTATGAGAAAGAAAAGCCCTAAGGACCTAGAATAGAAAGAAAAGAAAGCTCTTGTTTATTGTTTGAGACCTTCCCCCTATATTAGAAAAAGAAAAAAAAAAAAAGATTCAAAAAGATAGCGGGGAAGGGAAAATAAAAAGATTTTAGAGCTTAGAAAAGTGAATAAGAGGTCCTTAGTGATTAAATCATAAGAAAAGAGAGTTGTTCATTGGGTGAGTGATGTGAGTGTTTGTTATTTTGGGGTATGGGATGAATGAAAGGGGTGTAGAATTTGTAATTACTTAGGAATGGGTAGAATGATGAGGATGAATCCATGTATGCTTGAATTGCTCCTAGTCTTAGATAAATTTTGCATAATGATCAAGCTCCTTGATTCTTGAGTGATTACCACCTTAAAATGATGCATTGAACCCTCCTTTTCATCCATATTAGACCATTTGATCACCTAGCCAAATGATTGAGATCATGTGCCCATTTGTGAGAATTCACCTTGTGTGTGTGTGTGTGAATCAATGTGAGGGCTGGTTAAGAAGACTTGTTGGTTGATGAGTATTGCATCTTGTGTAAAGGTATAAGAGTATTGATAGGCCTAGAGAAGCTAGAGTATAATAAGAGAGTTTGCTCACGCTATTTGCTATGTTTCTTTAGGATGTCAAGTTGAGTGCTCTAAGTGTTTCTTTTGCTTATGTGCTCCCACCTTCAAACCTCTCTACATTAGTTTTTTGAAAGTTTACTTGTGGACAAGTAAAGGACTAGTGTGGGGGAGTTGATATCTTGTGTATTTACATGTTTTTAAGCTTCATTCTAGTCCTTATATTGTTTCTTTGCATGCATTTAGAGTGCATTTAGGTTGCATTGCATTACATTTGTCTCAATCAGATATTGGAGATGCTTATTGGTGACTTTGAAAACATTTGAGGGGTTTTCAGTCAAAAGGGTGAAAGATGAACATGGATGAAAGCCTTAAAGATATCTTTTGAAGCTCAAATTTTGGGAAGACAAAGTAAATTGAGTTAGCTTTCTAATGGAGGTGGTTTCAAGTCATTTGGATCTGTATTGAAGGAGTTATGATCAATCTACTGGAGGCATATCAACCCTGTAGCGACCAGAGCCGTAGCGACCAGAGCATGTCGTTAGGAGGGTTCTCGAGCGTACGTAGCGACCACTGTAGCGGGATGCCAGGTCGCTACGGGCGCAAAAAAATGTTTTTTTTATTGGGTTGACCCAGGTTTGTTGGGTTGACCCAGCTCGTTTTTAGACTTCTATAAATAGCCTTTAAACCTAATTTTGAGGGATATCTTGTTTTCTCTCTAAACACATTGCTATTTTGGTGAAAGATTCAATCTTTAGCTTCTTTTCATCTCTATCTCTTGTGTTTATTGATCAATCTTGACCACTAAGCATGATTAACCTTCAATCATCCATGGGTTTTGGGTTATTCATATCTATTAGTGAGTAGTTACCTTTTGGATTCATGGGCTAGGGTGATTAGGGTGATTAAGTGAAGATCTAGGGTGTTTAGTGTTAGATTTTTTGTTTCCTTGCTTGTCTACTTCTCTTAATGCTAGATTAAAGTTGGCCTCTTTATTCTAGAGCTCTAGACATTTCCCACCCACAAGGTGTTTGATGAAATGTCTGAACCAAGTAGAGTTTGCTCTAAACTTACCTTACACAAAGACCATTGTGTTAAGGGAGTTTAGATAGTTAATAGACTCATCCCTAATGATTGCTTAGATCTTTTAGGCTCAAAGACCTTTGATGTCTAGTTGATTAAAGCAAATGAGCATTCTTCTTGACCATAGAGCTTGCTTATTTCAGTGTTCTAGACTTAAGGAAGTTATTGATTGAAAGTTTGTCATCCTTAGATTGGATCTTAATCACTTAAAGTCAAATGCCTAGCCCCATGAGTCCTATTGTCCTAGATTGATTGAAAGCTTGTTCCTTTATTGCATTTTAGCATAGTTCTAGTTAGCATCATCATTCAAAACTTGTTTGCACTTAGATTAAGCATAGACTTGCATTCCCTTTGCATTAGAATCACTTAGGATTGGTTCGACAATCTTTTATACTACATCATTTGATTAGGAGCCTTGAAAACTCCTGTTATCATTTGTTATGTTTGTTAGTTTATTGTTGACACGTAGGCTTACGTTTAGATAACTAATGGTAACTCAACACGTATACTTTTGATGACATGGCGAGTTATGAGTGGTGCTACAAGGCGCAACATCAAAGCTAAATCTTTCTTTTAAATACTCAATCTTTTTTTTATTATTTGATACTCGATCTTTTTTTTGGTCTGATTTTGTAATAGTAAAATTCTATTTTCTTTTTAATTAGTTTTAACCTTTAAATAACAACTATTTTTTATTAAATACTTTAAGTTTATTATAAAAACAAAATTAATTCTCATAAATCATTTATAAATATTTAAATATTATTTATAAATTTTTATAAATCAAATTCGACCTTTTATATACCAAACGCTAAATGATAATATTTTGATTAAATGTTTTTTTTTAAAGATTTATATTCAATTTAATGTATTTTAATCAATTTTTCTGTTAACAAACACATGTTCTTAAACCATTGGTTTGATTAATCAATCTTACATTGACATATATGAGTTTCAAGTACTACAAAGATAAATTTTTACAGATTATTAGATAAATGCTTACGTGAGATAACATAGTTTAAGGAGTATCAATGTACATAGATTTCGGGTATGATTTGCTATTAGTGTAGGGTTTTTCACAACCGCAATTACACCTACAGATACATCAATTTTTATTTGTATCGTTTTTAAGTTCATTGTCTCTTTTTTTTTAAAGTTCACCGCCCTTGTTTAAACTCATGTTATTATAATTGTTGTAGAGTGGCAAATACCTCAACCTTGGACCTGCAAAAACAAATAAGTGTTTGTAGTTGTGAAAAATTGCAAGTAGATAATTATAAATTTTTAAAATTAAGGATTAAATACAAAAGAACCTTTTTAAAAAATTAGAATACATGATAATTTTTTTTAAACTGATTTGAAAATTATGATTATCATTTATGAGAACAAAATATTTTTTTCATCCAAATTAATGATTTCATGAAAATTAAAAATAAATATTATTCCCTTATTATTTATAACTATTTTATTATTGTTTATATTGAAATAATTATTTTATATTTTATAATTGTAAGTTATTTTTATGTTTTATATAGCTATATAATTTTTTATTATTAATATATTTTAGTTAACCAATCATGGATATTGTATGAACTTTTTTATTTTTAAATTTTGCATTAATTATATAGATCAATAGCATTTTAAATTATCAACATCTACATTTGTAAATTTATGCATTTGGATTCATATTCTTTTTGTTAATTATACTGAACCAATAACTTAATATTTTATCAGAATATATTTTTTGATTTTTAATAGCTATGTAATGTGTTTATAAGATTATTTTATTTATAAATACTAAAATATAATTGAGGGCATGACTGGT
This sequence comes from Raphanus sativus, assembly GCF_000801105.2. NCBI lineage: Eukaryota > Viridiplantae > Streptophyta > Magnoliopsida > Brassicales > Brassicaceae > Raphanus > Raphanus sativus. The sequence goes on from NC_079516.1 coordinate 42,317,353, forward strand.
TTTTCGTTATTATATGTAGACATTGCGATTAATAGTAATTGTTGGCATTTTGTAATAATCATAGAAAACACTACAAAATATTTCAAATTGCTTTAAACTTTTTAAAAACTATATAAATACAATAATAATAGTATTCAATTAAAATTTTAAATGAAAATAATAGAAATACTAAAATATAAAACTTTAAAACAAAAATATTTTTTATATTTTTTAATAAACTAATAGTAAATAAAATTTTATATTTTTGATTATATTACAATTTTATACTTTTATATATATAAAATGTAAATATTATTAATATATTATTTAATCACTATTGTATTTGATGGTAAATCAGTTATAAATATCCCGCAAAGATACAAACTTTTACTAATGTACTAATTGTACAAATATTTTTAATACCGAATAGCAATTATACGTACGTATTCGTAACCGTTGCCTTTACATCCATTAAATCCTTAATTAGCTAATCATAGATACCGTATATGAAAGTATTTAATTATAAATGTTTTTTAGTTGACTGTGGAAATCCCATGCGGTAAACCCAGACTAATCCTCATAAAACATTCCATCTGCATATGCATGATTATAGGCGGGAAGGTAGCCAAAACGACTCGAACCCAGAACGAATACTCTAGTTAGAATTCCATTATCACTAGGCTAAAAGCTCTTGGTTTTTTAATTATAAATGTTTCACTGGTATATATATCACTTATAGCTTATAATATCATCATCATTTATTTATATTTGTAAAGGTATGCATTTGCATTCAGATTCTTTATGTAAACCAGTAAAATATTTAATAAACGCAAAATTTTATATTGTGTTTGTAATTACCACTCAGAATTGGTAAAAAATAATATTATGAAAGCTTCCAGTGGTTTATGGTGAGTTTTACATAAGCATAATATATTCAAATATATACATACGTCAGCACAGACAGGAACAGAACAATGAAACCCTTTAAATAGTCATGGCCACTAGAACTTTGTAGAAAACAAGGAAAGGTCTCTTCCAAAAGTGACTGATCCAACGGTAGATAAATAATGTTTCAAATCGACGGTCCAATGGTTTTGCCTCTATCTGGTTTAGTGTGAAACCACGTCAGTCTAATATGAACCCTCCAATAAAATGCCAAAGTTCTCTTAATTTTTTCTCTTTCGATAAAGCTTCTCTACTTTAATCTTTGTTTTTATTATTTCTTTGGGTGTATTCGAGACATATTCCAGTGAATATATTCTTTACCCATCCCTTGATCTAGATAACTTATTTATATATTCCAAATCATTTTGATTAGACTGAGCCGACCGAATATTTTAATATGCGATCACGATTAATGTGACTGAATGTTGATGTATAGGGGTAAGATTCGATGTTCAGTATCTTTAGACATTCTAGAGAAGGAACAAAAATTAAAACACTATTTTGAGACTAAAGGAGAATTGTTAGATCAAATATTTAAAAGTTTTAACCATACGAATATGGTTGGCTAGGTAATATATCTAACCACATGGTGGTAGGCTAGTGGTTTTGAAAGAGTTTCGGCTCTAATATATATCCGGTTTCGAAACTCCGTGCAATTATCCGGACTATCTTTAAATCACAAGAATATATGGAGTGCCGTAGGTTTCATGGATTAATCGTTTAACCTCGATTGACAGATCCTTATAATTATCAAAGCATCTTCAACTCCTTTCCATTTCGGAACAAAATATAGTGGAGAGAGTTGAAGATGAATTTGACGGGCACTATAAGATTAGTCTGATCTTCTGATGGATTCAGATAATTTTAAACTATCAAAAGATTATTTTCCGTAAATCTTTTCTTATTGTATTTAATATTTACAGAGAAATAAAATTCATTGTTACAAGATTAGTTATTTTTATAAGCTTTTCAAAATTTCAATTTATTTGTAATAGAGACTTAAAAGAAAATTTGGTGGGATCGAACATATAATTTATAATAAAAATAAATGAAAAGAAATATCACATTTTATAATCGGATTTAAGTTTTTTAAACTTCATTTTAAAATAAGAATATTTAAGGATACAAATAGAGAAAAATATTTGGAAACCAAAATCTTAAGTTTTTATTTTATATATATTTCATAAAATAATAAAATATCAAAATAAAGTTTTAAAGAATATAAATTGTCATTTAAAATATTTTTCTTAAATAACAAATAATCAAAATAATATTTAAAGAATATAATTTATCATTTAAAATATTCTTTAAATACTTATTATTAAAACCCTAAGATTTCTTTAAATCACCTTAAGTGTTTCAAAATATATGTTATTTTAGTGAATTGTTAATGTTGTATACATTTGAACATAATTTTTAATTTTACAAAAAAAAATAATAACTTTATCAAAAATTCTTGTGATATATCTATAGTTTTAAATATATCAATTGATAATTTTATATTTCTCTAGTGAAGATTGATGTACTCAGATTTACCGCTGCAACTGTACATATATGCGTAATAGTACATAAAGATCAAATTTTCAAAGACTGAAGTTTACTATCAAAGTACAAGAGAAGAATAAGAATGTGTTTCTTTCAATTATGGTTAATATAAAGAACAATATGTAAACAAAAATTATTATTTTTTGACTAAAAACACGAGGCAAAGGGAGATTCTTATAAAATCATGGATCATGAAATGAACGCCAGCATAGAATACGGTATAATACTGTTGTCGAGATCAAACAATCAATTACTGTGACCTATTTCCACAGCGATAAACTTGATGTTATAAATTTTGTACACTAACTTCCTTTGAATTTTGAATTCTATATAAACATCCTATTTTACTATGTTCAATATGAAGTTAACAACCACTTTAATTAGTTACGAATACTTGCTTACTAGTACGTTCATGAGTTTAAACACTCTTTTTAGATGCATTGAACAATCTAAAGATCAAGAACTATGTACACAATCTAGTTTACTTAGTAATTAGATTAATCTAAATGAAGAATCAAATTAATTTATTTCTTAATCTAACAAATCAATTTCAACGATTCATAGATTCCTTTGATTTTAGCATAATTGATGGATTACTCAGATATGGAACAAAGAAGACATGAAATAACAGATTAATGATTTAATAAAAAAAATCAAAATAAGAATTTAAAAGACTTCTCTAAAGCAGAGATAGATTCGTCTCTTCGAAGCTTACAAATCTCCAAAGCAAAGTAAATACAATCTAAAATCTGATTTAGCCTATAGTGGCTCAAAAAAAAGAGGAAATTATATGTCAAAACTTGAGCTAACTAACAGTGAAACAAAAATTAAACTTTAAAAAAAAAATTGATTTTTTTATGAATTAAACAGCCGAAAATCTACGTATCCAAAATGATTAAGAGTCTATCCATTTTATACTGTCAATAGATAGATCGCGAGTTGATCGATTTTCTCCTCCTTGATCCATAGCAAAACTTTCTCTAATTATCTTTAGTAATATGTATTAATATGTATTAATATGGCCCAAAAAACCTTCATTTGTTTTGTTTTGCTCCAGTTCTTAGTCTTTGTGCTCAAAAGTCTATATCCTAACACATTTCGATATAAAAGTTTTTGAGTAACACCAAAAAACCCTCAAAAGCCACTTGAGAATCATGATTAAAATGTGTGAAAATGCAACACAGTAAGAATTGATTGCCTCTAGGCCTCTAGCATTTAGCTGGTTTTCTTCTTCTTGGTTCATTAACAAATTTTATTCAACGATATCTGACATAAATATTTAGGTTCTGGAACAATGCATTTGAATGAAAAAAACTTTATATTTTATGTAAAAATCGATAACTTAAATGAAGAAAATAAGTTATATTTTTGGATGATGATACATTAAAGTATATTAAGATATTAAAATTTTCAATACCTTAGAAAAGTTTTAAAAGGTTCGTACATATATAGATTTACTTTCGTTATTTTTCATTTAGGGTTACTTTTTCTTCTATACTTCTTTATATATTTGGATTCACTTTGGTTTAGTTTCCTATAGTATATGTTTTTATAGTACTAAACAAGTTTATGATTATTCTTTGTGATTATCGAACGGTTGATCGGCTATTTTATCTTGTATGGCTTTGTTTGATATATTTTAATACTATTTTAGATGCTTTAAACTACCTAAAGAAACTTTATAAATCTATTTATCATGTGTAATTACAGTCCTATTTTATTTAATTGGTGATAACTTTTACAGTCTATATTTTAATTCATGCAATCAAACAACACACGAAACCAATCATAAAATCATAATATATTTGAACACTAGCTAACATATTACAAATACACAATCTCCCGTTAATGTAATCACGGGCGGTATATAAATCTCTTCTGCTTATATTAGTGTATATAGTAATAACATCTTTGAAAAAGGTCAAATTATAAATAAAAAACTTTTTTTTAATGTAATCTTTGTTTTTAATGAATATCATAAAAGAAAAAAAAAGATAGTTTAAAATCAAAATAGCCTATAAGTTTTCTCCAATAGTTTTGCAATTTGTTTAGGGCTCGTTGGTGTTGGTATTCCGCCAACAAAGGAAAGTGATGAAACAAATTAATAATAATTATATTAAAGGCGATGATAAATTAAATGTAAATTAACAATAACTACCTTCTTGACAACAACAATGTTACAATAAAACATATTGATTTGTTGGCAAAAGTGAAAAAAAAAAGTTTTAAAAGAAGGCACACTTGTTCGCAATCTTTATATATACTCCCCACTCGAAGTTCAATATCTTTGGAGTCTTGTGGGTTACCATTTTACCTCATAAGATGAAAACTCTATCAATTAAAATGTTCTGTTCAATTCAATGCCTCGCCAGACATCTGTTCCCTTTGCATGTAAAAGAGATAAAGAAAGCGACAAAAGCCATAAAGAAAGGTAAGACTCTTCGAATAAGAGAGAGATAAGGCTCCTCTTATCTTCTCAACAGATCTTTGTTTCTTTCTTCTTTCCTCTTTTTTCCATTTTTGGTTATGTTTGTTCTCATTTAGACCAAAAAACCCTAGGCTTGATCCCAAAGGGTGTTTAAATAGAATCTCTTCCCTTTTCACAGATTTGTATTCTTTCTCTTTGTGGTTCTTTGCCTTCTTTAGTTAAAACTAGATCTAACCATTAATCTCTTATCGTTTCACTGACCCAATGATTCCTATATTCTTCGTTTAATCTTGCAGATCTTTAGAGCTGGATGAATTGTGAGTGAATGAGCTGGGGCAAAAGAAACACACAGAAACTGACAGAAGAGAGTAAGCACACAAAAGTAATTTGCGTATGTTGCATTTGCTTCTCTTGCGTGCTCACTGCTCTTTCTGTCAGATTCCGGTGCTGATCTCTTTGGCCTGTCCTTGTTCTCTTTGTCTCAGTTTCTCTCTCTCTCACATACACAAGCTCTCTCTCTCTTGATTATCTCCAAACTAAGGTAAGAGGATACAATCGGAATGATGGCTTGTTCTTGTTTATTGATTTTGGTTCGATCTGATTGCCTGGCGGTGTGAGATCTTTAAACTTTAACCATTAATAATTGATTATACTTTAAGGTATGCGTAGTATCGAAAAAGCAATTAATCTAAGTGTTAACGCGTGGTTAAGTTAAATTAAGCATGGTAACCTAGTTCTTAATAGACTGGTCCTTAATTTCTCGATTTATGTATATATTATTGTTTATTGTTTATTTTTTCCTTTTTTCTTTTTAATCCCTAGTTCCATTCTATATACTCATATAAATAATATGTCATTTGATTCATGCGATCATCATATCATCTTATTTTTCATGAATAAGATGTTGCAAGATAGCTGTTGTTCAAAAAAAAAAAAAAGATGTTGCAAGATAGCTTCGTCATTATAAGAATGAGTTGTTCGCTTTTTAGTTAATTAAATAGTTATGCTAGTATATACTTCATTAAAAACAATTATGCCGGTATATAGTCAGTTGTAAACATTTTTTATAAATACGTGTAATAATGTTACATTTCATGATACTTTTTTTTTGTTAATGAAGATATAATTATGTGTACCAATATTGATCACATGAATCTTGTGGGAATATTCTTGTGTGGTTTGTTTTGTTAGATTAATTTGAGAGCATGTTCTTATTTTCATCTGCTTTTCAGACACACATTTTGGATGCACTAATACAGCCTATAGTGTATGACTTTGTGGTATTGGTGCCACATGTTGATGTGTCATGTGTTTCCGCTTTTGTACTGTTAAGGACGTTGAAAAATATTGTTGTTTGTCGACAATCAATACTAGTCATTAGTTTTTGGTCCTACTGTTACACCTTTTATTTTTGTTTGGGAAGTCAGGAGTCGTTGGGCTGAGATCGTGATGATGCCGGTGAGGATTTTGTGGTCAAATGAATGCATCATACGAATCGATACATCCATTGCAATTTTCTGATGCTTTTATTAGTTAAGGCAGTATTCGATCCTGATATTTGTAAAGAAAATGAAATTTCAAGCACATGGAATGCATGCATATGAATTTTTGAATTGGATGATTTCAGAGGTGTTGGCTCCAGCTTTATAAATTTGTTGGTATGCATACATGAGCTCTCTAGAATACAAATATATTTGTAAATTGTAAAAGGAAATGCAAATTCATACTTTTCTTACCGAAGAATCATTTGAAAGAATCATCCAGATGTAAGTCTAAACGCAAACACAAAACCACAAGATAAAATTTGGCCGAAGCAATGATCATCGAGTAAGTACAGCAAGCTTACTGTTTATGAACTCGATCGAAGAGTATGATAAGTGTATACCTCCTACTGTTCATTACAAAAGAGAAAAACGACTTAAATCTCTCTACGCAAATGTGTAAACCAAACACCATTACTCTCCTATTCATTTATCACAATTGCTTTTTAGGACCGACTAGTCTGAGTTAAACTCGACATTGGGTCCATTTTCATCTAGAGCTAGAGGACCCAATCCACAGATATCTAGATCTTATGATAAAGCTAGGCAACACCACTACATACGATAAGTATTTCACTACATACGATAAGTATTACTCTACAACGGTCGGCATAGGTCTTCTATATATAAGAACATTAGAGCCCTCAGCTTTCTAATATAGTAGCTTCTATGAAAAATTCTTCATAATTTACTTTTCCGATCGCAAACCAAGTATGAATAATTAATGACTTTTGCATCCTTTTTCTAAGACTAAATAATGAAAAGGAATAATGCATTTAATGTTCCTAACAAATTTTACCATTCACAATAGTCATTTCTTTTCGTTTTTTCTAGTTTTTTATTGTAGATAATTAAAGAACAAATTTGTTCTTCGCTAAATTTAATATAAATAACCGTTCCTCATCATTTTTATAATTTTATTCTCATTCATTCTTTTTCTATTTATTTTTAATATTTTCGAAATGGTTACCAGACATGAATTAAAGTTTTCTTTCTTGTAAAAATCAGATTTCCAATAATATTTCCTTTTTGTTATGTAATTCATAGAATTTTGGAGCTAAGAATTCCCTTTTGGCAGCTTTTTTGTAATCGAACAATACCATTTATTTTTAGGTGTGATCTGGTCCCTAATCACTGAACAAAGCAAGGCAGCTGGAGTTAACATCTGTAGATTCTTTCAAGGTAGAATCCACTGACCGTTTGTGTGATATAAACAACATAAACCCACATGTGGTGCAATTTTGATGCTTAGCGGATTGTGAAGAATTTGCAGAACTTCTTTATTTGTTAATTAGAATTGGCAAATTCACTGTTTAGGGCTTATTCGTATCAACGGCTGCTTAGTGTTGATTGATCAATGCGCTGTGAAATTCATGGCAGTTTTAACAGCCAGGTTTGACGACCTAATCAACCACAAATGAGAGACAATTTGAGTATGCAACTAGCCATAAGACAGTGCACTATGTCGAGATCTTACATTTTTAGTTGTTACTCTATTTTTTACAATAGAGCTTGATTGTTGCATATAAAAAAAACAATAGAGATTGTTGAGAACTTCGTGATAAATTCCTATATATGTTGGCACTTCTCGCGGATGACATCCATCACGGAGTTTCTTGATAAAATATGTTTTTTTTACTACCATAATATATATGGATTTATTATGATAAAATATAATTTACTACCAAAAGTAGTACTGTATATGGCAAAGTTATGTTATAATTTACTCTAATGTTGATATAGAAGTTATTAGATATTCGATATTTCAAAAAAAAATCTTGCTTGAGAAAAAAATAATTTTATACTAAAATTATAAAAATCACTATTAAATTGATAACATATTACATTTTTTTCAAAAATGACTTTCATTTTTTTTATTAAGAAAGAATATGATGATGATGTACGCATAAATTTTAAAAGATGTCCATATTTCAATACAAATAATTTCTAATAAATTTGAATGTTTGTTTATTTTAGTTAAAATACATCAAAATTAGGCTGGGCGTTCGGGTACCCATTCGGGTTTCGGTTCAGTCCATTCGGGTTTGGGTTTTCGGGGTCAAAGATTTCAGCCCCATTCGGATATTTCTAAATTTTGGTTCGGGTTCGGTTCGGATCTTTGCGGGTTCGGTTCGGGTTCGGATAACCCATTTAAAATGTTTTTAAATTTTCAAAATCTATTATATACTTTAAATTTTCAAAATCTATAAGAAAGATAATATATTACATATAAATTTTCATAACATATATGTCAAAATACCTTAATTTAACATATAAATTGGTTTTCTTTGAATATTTGGATAAAGAATGAATAGATTTTTAACTATTTTGGTGTTTTCAGTATACTTTAGCTATTTTAAACATTTACTTTTGACTATTTGCATATATTTTCCGAGTATTTTGGAAAACTTAAAGGTATCTTATATATTTTTAATATTTTAATATACATTATATATAAAAATAATGTATATATTTAAGTATTATAAATTTATTTCGGATACATTCGGGTTCCCAAAATATTTCGGTTCGGATCGGGTTCGGTTTCGGTTCTTTAAATACCGAAATTTTGAACCCATTCAGATATTTAATCAATTTCGGTTCGGATTCGGTGCTACTTTTTCGGATCGGGTTCGGTTCGGTTTTTCGGGTTCGGATTTTTTGCCCAGCCCTAATCAAAATTGGTAAAAATCAATTTATTAATTAATCCAATGCACATATATACTGGGTATCTGCTAGACTAATATATTTATCCTAGTTAAATATAAATAAATTCAACAATTTAAAACATTGGTTAGTTGTTTATTTATAGCAATTATTAAATTTAAATCAATATTTTAAAAACTGGATCGGATAGTAATTCAATATAACTACTAGTTAACTTGTTGGACATGTTCAATCGGTTTTGGACCGGGTTTTTTATTTCTAGAAAAAATTAAATATATATATATAATTATATATTTACACTATATGGATCTAAAAATTAGTTTAAGATATATAATATGTTGTATGTTCTCTTTTATTAACTAGAAAAAAAAATAAACATAAATCTAACTATAAACTAAACAAGTGAATACTATGTAAATGAAATTGATTAAACTAAATGATTAACCGTCTAAATTAATATATTTATTTATCCTTATAACTAAACTCTTTACGAATGTGTCAAAATAAGAATAGTATATTAACAGACATATATTATTTTACATTTTCTCTTAAGAAAATATTATTAAATAAACAACCAATTAAATAGTGATAAATATTGATCATGAAATATTAAAACCTGCTATTGTGAATGATAATACATCATTTAGTCACATCATATGCTTATTACAGTTTTTGTTACGTGTATTATGCTTAGTGTCCTATAAATATATTTATATATCAACTTTGGAAACTTATTATCATAATTAGTATTATAATAAAATATATAACATTACAATGTATACAAACCATAACTGGCAAAACCAAGTACTGAATATTTTACAATCAGTCTGTGTGGTCTCTCATGAGCAGAGGTTACTAAGCAGCAAGCAACTTCTTGATGTCTTTCTGCAAAACAGTAGAAGCAAAAACGAAAGTTTGGTTATAAACCGGGAATCAAACCGGTATGAACTGAAGCAGCTGGGTTAACCGTACCTCGATTTGGAAAGGGGACGTGGTGGGAGGGTACCTCTCAACAACCTTTCCCTTTTATCAATCAAGAACTTCTCAAAGTTCCATTTAATGAGATCACCCAAGAATCCTCCAGCGTTTGATTTCAAGAACTGGTAGATTGGTGCTGTGCTCGGTCCATTCACATCGACCTGTGGAGTCCAAACTTAATTCTAATCTGCAATACGCACAACCGAAAAGAATAATAAAGGCTTCGGAATAGTACCTTATCAAATATAGGGAACTCTGCTTTAAACCGGGTGCAAGCAAACTGTTTGATCTCAGGGTTTGAACCGGGCTCTTGGCCACCAAACTGATTGCAGGGGAAAGCTAGAATCTCAAGTCCTGTAATCAGAACAACAAGAAAGGTTTGTTGATGTGTTACTACTATAAATCCATCCCATGTATATTGACTATTACCCCTCAAATGCTTAAAGAACAGATTTGTTATTTAAATAAGTTCAAGAATTCATTTAGCCACGAAGAACGAATGAGTTAAAATTATCATCAATCCAACAAAGACTGATATGTAGATGTACAAAATAATGCATTGAGGACGAAATGCAACTAAAATAATCTTCTTTTTTATAAATGACCAAGTAAAACTCACCTGGCTCTTGTATTTCTCGTACAGATGAGAAAGCTCTGAGTAATTTGATGATGTCAAACCACTGTACGTTCCAGCAACCCATACATCAACATTAGAAACCGCTACATAAACTATGAATATAAGTGACTTCTAGATCACATCACATTAAAAAAAAAAGAAGAAGGTGCTTACCATCTTGAAGCGACATTGACGATCAACATAACTTTCCCCTTATACTTGTTCAAAGAAACATCACTCCCATCAATGTCCTGTCTCCACACACATGAACAAGAGTCTCATTATGTTTCAAAATTACAGATTAAACAAAGAATACCTCCACTGAAAGTCACTAAACCCTAGCTTTTGTTCTTGATTTGGTTAGAAGGGTAAAAGACCAAACCTTTACAGTGAAATCGTGGACGGTCTTCTCAGCAGCAGCTCTGGCTTGAACGTTGAAAGTTCGGGACTTGAAGAGAAACCCAGGATTAATCGAAGGTTTTAGAGAAAACCCATTACTCAGATTCGCGAAATTCGATACGGCGGTGGAGAATTTCAAGGAAGGGACGAGAAAAGCCGCAGGGCTTAGAGATTGATTGGGTTTGGAAACGTTGAAGATTGCAGAGAATGGTGAGTGAGAAGACGAAGAAGCCATTTTTTGGGTTACAAGAGAAGAGTTTATCCTCTTCTGATTTGGACTAGCGTTAAGTGTGGTGAAACTGAGGGGATGATGATAGTCGAGAGCAGTTTATACTGATCGGCTGTCGAACCACTCAACCCGTGATCTCGGTAAATAGTTAGGTTCGGATTTTCTTTTAAATCTGTTTATGAAAAATCCTATAAAATCTATAAACTCTAAAATCTATACTATTATTATATATAGTGAATCTGCTGATTTGTTACACTTTCCATAAATTATTTTGAAAATAATTATAAAATTTTAACGATAAAATCATAGTCAAATTTTATTAAACTTATGTTAGTAATATTAAAATATTATATATGTTATATTATATTTGTTTTGGTGATACTAAACAAATTCTATTTTAATACTTATATCACTTAAAATAGAATGAATCATCTATCTTTTAAGATAATTTTTTAGAAAAGTCAATATTACTCATTATGATAATTTCTGAAAAAATTTGACAAAAAATTCAAAAATATTTATAATATTAAATATTATTATAGCATCTAAAGTCTTTATTATATTTAATAATGATTAAATCAAATTAATATATAGTTACCCAATTTTAAAATTAATTTCATTAATCTGGTAATCATCATTATCCAAAAATATTTGATCATAATAAATTTAAAATAAATATAAATATATATATATATATATATATATAATATATATATATATATATATATATATATATATATATATAGTGTTATATATATATGAATGTTTTTCAAGTTTATTTAAATTAATAAAAGATATTTTATTAAAAACTTAATGTATATAAATTAAAAATTTAATTAATTACTAAGTATTTCAAAATGATTTTATAATTAATAGTATATCTATTTTATTTTTTTGTAAAATTAATCTGCAAGTGTATGTAAAACACCTAGTTCAAGAAATATTTGATAATAGTTTTAAAAGTTGATTAAACTTTTCATATATTAGTTCAAAAAAATTCATATATATTTATTAATACTGCACAATTTATTTAATACAAAATTTATGATTTCTTAAACTTCAATAAAATTTGTATTATGTCACTTAGAAAATAGTGGTATTAAAGAAAACCAACATTTATTGATATATAGTTGTATTATACTATTATTTCATTTTTATTGTTGATCATTTATATAATTTATATCTTTACATTAGATTTAAAACTTAAATTTATAATAGTTTTATTCAATTATTTACTGAATCATCTGACGAAGAGTAAAATTTTCAACATGTGTTTCTTTGTTAATCGTGAAGTACCATTGACTGTTGACTGTGGCCAGAGCTCTTTCTATTCACCAGCAATGACCATGCTATGTTCCTAAATCTGATTTTGTAAATTAATAATGTCACAAATGTCACAAATGTTAAATATATTATTATGAAAAATACATCATATTTCTGATAAATTATCACTTAGATAAATAATCAAAGGTCTAGCTTTTGTCAAGGACAATGACAGTTGATTTGAGAGTGCAAACATAGAAACCAAAAGCTGAGTGTGGAAAATGTAATAAAATGACAAGTTATGATATTCCCAAAAATTAAATTAGACAAAAGTACAGTAAATTTATTTTATAAATTAATAGTGCTTGGACTACTATTCTACTAATTTATAGGATTATGAGTGTACATGATTTTTCTTTTTTGAATTTTCTATTTTATAATTTATATATTATAAATATAAAAGAATAACTATTCTATCGTATATACATTAACTAAAGTCTTGAAATTAGAAAAAAAGTTTTGAAATTGGTTTCCATACTATTCTATTATATTACTTGGTGTATATAAAATATGAAAAAGATTCAATTGTTTTTTTTAAATGGTAACAAAATATAAAATGAATCTAAAGTTGAGTGGTACGCAATCAAGATATGTCCTGTTTTTTCTAAGAGCATCTCCATTGTAAAACACCATTTTTTTCTTCAAAATAGAATAAAAGTGATTATGGAGTAAAAATGCTCTAACCTCACTCCATTTCTCACTCTATAATGGAGTGATGAACAAAAAAAATTAGATTACTCCATTTATGGAGTAAACTCCATTATGGAATGAGAAATGGAGTGGGGTTAGAGTATTTTCTACTTTAAACTCACTTTTACTCCATTTTAGAGGAAAAGTAGAGTTGGGTTGGAGATGCCCTAAGATCATTTTCATCAAGATATTTTATTGTGAAGTCTCTGTTATCCTCTGTGTCCATAAAAAAAAGAAAAGAAAAAAGTCTTTGTTATCCTCAATTCTCTTACAGATCCTTATCCTAATTGCCTGGATCTCGATATGTGCTGTTGAACTCAAATGAATAGTTCTAACAGGTGGCAAGGCCTTATCCTTAAATATGATGGATCACAAATAGTATATGATGTGACTGCCAATTTTCTTGTACTCTTTTTAGTAGTAAAATATTAAAAAGCTGGCTCTCTACGTCTCCTACAAAATCCGCTGACATCGGATGAGAATAAGTAACATCTACTTTATTAAAACAGAAGTACAAATATGGATTAATTCTACAAGTTGCACAATATTTACACCTAAATACCACTGAAAATTAAATTAAACTATCTAATTTAATGTTTGTCTTTTCCAGTTGAGTTAATATGTTGTCCTAATATAAATTAAGTTATTTATTTTAATGTTGTCTTTTCCAATTGAGTTAATGTGTTGTCCTAATATAAAATTTAATTTTCTTTCTCTATTAAATCAATTTCGAAATTATTTATAATTTGATTAATACTGTCTTTTCAATTTAATAAATACATTTCTTAATTCTAAATTTACCACATTAAATGATAATAAAAATCGCATATGACATGGTAGGAGATCACTATCTTTTAATATTCGAACCAAAACAATTTTTATATTAAGTTTAAGTTTTTGCCATACATTATTCAAATTTATTTGTTATATAAATTTTTACTTTTATATTTTAAGAATTTTAATATTTTTTAAATAATTCAAATGAGTTATCCGAACCAGAACATGAACTGAAATTATAAATACCGAATGAGGCTAAAACTTTCACCCCAAAAATCTAAAATCCAAAAAGACCTGAATCAAATCCGAATGAATATCCGAACGCCCATCTCTACTACAAGATATAGAAAATTATTTAGTTTTTTTAAGATAATTTAGTTTAATCATTGATTTTTACTTATAATTATTTGTTTTTAAATAATTACATTTCATTTATATTAATTATTTTATTTCTTATACCTTTTTACCTGATTAATTTGTCATGTGTGAATACTAATTTTGGCCATAGCTAAGAAATAATTAACCACTAAATCAATACATCATTTTTAGGCTTATCAATTAATTGATCATATATAAAACCATTTTAAAGAATAATTATATTGAGTATTTTGATATGTTGCTTGTAGTTTATTATTTAACATAAGTTCTAGTATTTTTTATTAATTAGTATTGCTTCTAATACTTATAATGTGTATTTTATAATTTGTACAAGTTATGGATTAATTCTACAAGTTGCACAATATTTACACCTAAATACCACTGAAAATTAAATTAAACTATCTAATTTAATGTTTGTCTTTTCCAGTTGAGTTAATATGTTGTCCTAATATAAATTAAGTTACTTATTTTAATGTTGTCTTTTCCAATTGAGTTAATGTGTTATCCTAATATAAAATTTAATTTTCTTTCTCTATTAAACCAGTTTCGAAATTATTTATAATTTGATTAATACTGTCTTTTCAGTTTAATAAATACATTTCTTAATTCTAAATTTACCACATTAAATGATAATAAAAATCGCATATGATATGGTAGGAGATCACTATTTTTTAATATTCGAACCAAAACAATTTTGGGCTTATTGCAAAAGTGACTCAAAACTTGAATTCAAACAGAAAACTAACCTTTTCTTTTGACTTATTTTTTTTTTTGAGTTTTTAACCCCACATCTGCATTTTATCTACGAAAATGCCATTAACCTTTTTTTTTTCGAAAATGGCTTCTACTGTCTCAACCTCTTTTTCTTCAAGTATTTACAATATTGCCACTGCCATGAATAGTGGGAACAACCTTGTACGAACTGTTTGGAGCTTTTAATGCCCTTTAATGCACGTAAATCTCTTTACACTCTCTCTGTTTCAATTGTTATTAACTAAAAACAACATTTCTTTCACTTTCTCTCCATATTCATCCAAACAACTGAAGCTTTTGATTCAAAATATGGTCGATGGTTGACAGAGCCATATTTCTTTCGTTTTGACTTACGGTTGCTTTCGTTTGAGGTTCTGGGTGGTTGGAGAAGACCATGTGTGCAAACGAAGTCATCTCACCTAGTTTAAGGTACGAATTTGAATTTTTTTCAAAATCTGTTCGCGTAGAAGACTTACAAGTAAGTCATCTGTATGTAGAAGATTTACTGATGAGTCTTCTGGTCAAACGGACGACTTAAACTAAGTCGTCCAGATTTGTTTGTTGAAAAAAAACACTCCAGACGACTTATATATAAGTCGTCTACGAGAAACAGACTAGTTTTGCATTTGACCGAATCGTGTCAGATCTTTGACTATTTCTGGACGACTTATAATTCAGTCGTCTCTGGGAAAGTTAAAATTTCAATATTTTATTAAACTAGACGACTTACGTGTAAGTCGTCTTAGGTTAGTTTTGTAGTTGAAAAATAAAACTTCATAATTTAACTTTTACCGGACGACATAATATAAAGTCGTCCCGTCAGAAGACTTAATTTAAAGTCGTCCGGGGAAAGCAAAGTCGTCCAGAATTTTTCCCAATTAAGTCGTCCAAACCTTGCTTATCCCGGACGACCTTAAATTAAGTCGTCTAGCTGGACGACTTTTAGTTAAGTCGTCTGGAGAAAATTAAATTTCAAGTTTTATTTTTCAATTACAAAACTAACCTAGGACGACTTACACGTAAGTCGTCTAGTTTGAATAAAATATTGAAATTTTTACTTTCCAGAGACGACTGAATTATAAGTCGTCCAGAAATAGTCAAAGATCTGACACGATTCGGTCAAATGCAAAACTAGCCCGTTTTTTGTAGACGACTTATATATAAGTCGTCTGAAATTTTTTTTAACAAACAATGCCGGACGACTTAGAATTAAGTCGTCCCTTTTAATTTTCAATTGCAAAAGTGACCTCTTTAGACGACTTATCTTTAAGTCTTCTAGACGACTTAAATCTAAGTCGTCTGCGATAATGTTTATTGAACTTCTTCATTTTCTCTATGTTTACTAATGTGTTTTATTTTGAATATTTGCAGATGATTTTTAAGTTACATGCAGTGTATGGAGAATGGTTGTTGAGAGATTTCCGTTGGGATTTTGTGGTTGATGATCTCAAAGGAGCAAGATTGTTTTTATTGAATGAAGATTCAACACATGCTGAACTTGTTGCAATGGCTCAAGAAGATTATAACCTGGACATGAGATCAGTGACTGTGGAGATTAGCTACTCATTACCAGAAGAAATGATGATGACTCCAGACAGTCCTCCCATTCATGTTACAAGTGATAGACAAGTTCGAAACTTGCTCGAGATACTCAAAACGCATAGAGTATGTCTTTGTGTATCAAGCCGCAGCAAGGTGGAAACGGTTTCAGAGAAAAGAGAAGAAGCTGGTGAATGGGAAGAAGATGTTGGTGATAATGATGAATCTGGTGAATGGGAAGAAGATGTTGGTGATAATGATGAGGCTGATGAATGTTTTGAAGATGTTGGTGATAATGAGTCTGTTGAAGATGAAAATCAAGATGGGGAGGAGGAAAATGGGGAGGAGGAAAATGGGGAGGAGGATGCTGATAACACTATTGTTGGTGAAACGGATCAGAATGGTGGGGATTACAGTCTTTATGGAAATGTTCTAGATGAGGACGAGGAAGATGATGATAATATTTTTTTGAAGAAATTGAAAAGACATATGCTAAGACAAATGCTATTGAAGGAGGAAAATTAGATTGTTCAAGCATCTATGTCAAACAGAGAGTTTTGTTAGCAAGGATGCACTGCTTTCAGAGCTGCGGTTGACAGCAGTGAGGGGTAGGTTTTCTTTAGAAATATACAAATCAACAAAAACTTCCTTGTGGCAATATGTCGGGTTAGCGGTTGTGGATGGAAGATGAGAGCGAGTGTGAAACATGGGCCAAACACGTTTTGGGTAACAAAGTATGTGGAAAAACATTTATGCTCAATTGGAGACCGAATCGCTCAGCGGAGACACTGGTACTCCAAAGTATGTTGGTAGTCTTTTCATTGATCGTGTTGGGATCATTGATGGGATAACTCCACAGCATATCACTGATGCAATGAAGAACATGTTTGGCATGACGCTTGATTACACCACTTCATACAGAGCACTGTTATATGCACAGAAATTGGTGAGAGGATCAGCAGAAGAAGGGTATTCGCGTCTGCCTTCATATCTCGAGCAAATCTCCATTGCAAATCCTGATTCTATCACGGCTATAGAACTTGATTCTAAGGAAAAGATTTAAGTATCTATTTCTCTCTTTTGGAGCTTCTATCAAAGGTTTTAAGTATCAGAGAAGGATCATTGTGGTGGATGGAACTCACCTAAGTGGAAAGTATGGAGGTGTTATGTTAGTTGCAGCCGCACAAGATGGCAATTTTCAGATATTCCCATTGGCTTTTGGGATCGTGGATGCTGAAGATGAACCTTCTTGGGAATGGTTTTCACAAAATTGGCTAGTTGTATATCTCATGACAAGCCTCTGGTGATAGTCTCTGACCGGCACGCGGCCATTAAAAGTGCGTGTGTGAGAAGGTGTTTCCCTGGGCAACCGAGGAATATGTTTTATCACCTTCAAGATAACATTGTCGAAAAGTTTAAAGGAAACATCTCATGTACTTGGTGAAAGGGGCTGCTTATGCGCGCACACGGTTTACGATTTTAACCGGTACATGGCTGAGATACGGAGTGCAAACCCGGAACTTGCAACGTATTTTGGAGAAGGCCGACGCCAAGCTATGGTCAAGGGTTTATTGTAAGGAGAACAGGTTCAACATAAAAACAAGCAACAATCGCTGAATCTATTAATTCCGCACTGAAGCGAGCAAGAGGATTTCCGATGTCGTTCCTGCTGGAGTTCATAAGGCAGAAGTTGGGAAAATGGTATTGGAAAAGGAGACAAGATGCTTTGAGTCTCCCAACAAGTACATTGCCGGGGTGTTGAATACTTGCTTGCTGTTCGATCAGAGATAGCGGATACGATGACGGTCGAACCAATTGATGGATGGCGTTTCTTTTGTCAAAGGTGGCAAAATGGACTGTGTGGTTGATTTGGAACATGTAAAGTGTGATTGTGGTGTCTATGGAGTGGAGAAAATACCTTGCTCTCATGCTATAGGCAACTGGAAACATGCTGGTGTGCATATCGACACACTTGTATGTCCACTTTACTCAAAGAATCATCTGTATGCAGGATACTCAGAGAATATATATCATATCGTGTCCCACAACATATTGAGGAACGAGAATGCTTTCCTCCAAACGTAAAGCGTGGTCCGGGGAGACAGAAGAAATCAAGATGGCAATCTTGGTTGGAGCTATCTAGGATGAGAGGGACACAAACCCAGGAAGAAACACAGGGGCACAGAGATGCTCAAACTGCAGGAAACTGGGCATACGAAACCACAATGTACACAACCAGTTGACTAGTTGTCCAGACGACCTAAATTTAAGTCGTCCAGTCTTGATATACCCGTCCAGACGACTAATTTCTAAGTCGTCCAGTGTTTCGTCTACCTTCTACGAAGTCGTCCAGTGTATTAGACTACCTTCTACTATCCCTTCAAGTGTATTTTTTTAGACGACCTTTTACGAAGTCGTCCAGTGTATTTAAGTCGTCCAGTGTTTAGACTACCTTCTACTATCCCTTCAAGTGTATTTTTTTTAGACGACCTTTTACGAAGTCGTCCAGTGTATTTTATTTTTAGACTACCTTATTTGTAAGTCGTCCAAACCTTCCAGACGACTTATTTGTAAGTCGTCCAGCTGGAAAACCTTCCAGACGACTTATTTGTAAGTCGTCCAGCTGGAAAACCTTCCAGACGACTTATTTGTAAGTCGTCCAGCTGGAAAACCTTCCAGACGACTTATTTGTAAGTTAGAAAATCTATACAAGTTAGAAAATCAAATAAATCATACATGCCCACAAACATACAAATAGATTTGTGTAAACAAATAGTTCAAATATACAAATAGATTTGTGTATACAAATAGTTCAAATATACAAATAGATTTGTGTATCTATACAAGTTAAAAAATCTATACAAGTTAGATTTGTGTATCTAATCATACATGCCCACAAACATACCACCATCCTCATTATCTTTCAGATGCTGATCAACAAGCTCCGTCCATATAACTAAAGCCATATTATCCCTATAGTCTTCGCATTGGACCTAGCAAAGTCTTTAGGGCTAAAGGGGACCCCAAGAGCATGACATTCAATGTACTTTGCAGCGTACACGCCACAATCACCATTGTTGGCCGTGGGTACATCTTTCAGCAGTCTTTCATATGTGTATCGCTCCAACCCATGCATCTGGTCTCCGCACTCCACAATCAGATAAGGGACCATCTCGAGAAAAGGCTCCATTATCTCATCCCATCTTTCTGGTATGGTAGTTGAAGGTATGCTGTCCCAGACGACTATGTGCCTCTTAGGGATCGATATCCAAATAGCCGCCCAATGTTTGTTGTCCAAGTTCAGTGGCGCATAGATATCATCAATGTCCTCCCCCCACTTCTTGTTTGATTGGCAAAATGAAGGCATTGATCCGTCATACAAACTCGCCGCCCCACTAGGTAGCATTTTTCCTAAACCATTGTGATCAGACGACGATGCTTTGAAGAACAGATACTGTTCTCTCCTAGAATGGATAAAGTTGTGATCCAGGAAGCACATTCGCTCGCTCCGGAAACATTGTGGGTTCTCCTTATACCTTTGCCTCAGCACATTCATCCAAGCATCTATATGCTGCATATAAAATAATACAAGTTAGAACCTTCCAGACGACTTATATATTTACAAATCTATACAAAGACAAGTTACCAGACGACTTAAAGATAAGCAGAAGACTTACTACGTCTTCCAGCCATGCTTTGGATGTCCGGAGTTTTTGATACCACCAAGTTGGTGATGTACGTGGTTTGTCCTCTTCCTTAGTGAAATAATCACTGCAAACAAAAAAACAATCAGTTTTGGTAGACTAAATCAAGCTATTATGGGTAAAGCAATCACTTACGGATCAGTTTTCAACCAATCAGCGAGCTCCTTCATCTTAGGTCTGTTTAGTGTGGGAAATGGATTATACTTTCCCACTCTAAGGAGTTTCCTTCTCTCTGCCGTATAAGGAGATATCTGCGTGGGAGCAGATTTCTTCGTTCGTTCACTCCTTGCACGCACAGAAGCAGTGGGAGCTATTTTGTCCAATACAACCAGGCTCGGTTCTGAAACTGGAACGCTTGGATCGGTGGAAGCGAAGTTCGGTTGTTGATCGTTGGAAGCGAAGCTCGGTTGGTCAGTGGAAGTGAGAGGAACAATCTCTTTGGAGGTGACACCATCTGCTTTATCCTCCGGCAAGATCTTATATACCCAGATCGCCTCATCTGCTGTATCCTCCGGCAACAATCTCTGCAATAAAATTGCAAGTTAACCCTGGACGACTTAAATAAAAGTTGTCTGGACGACTAGTTGACCCTGGACGACTTAAATAAAAGTTGTCTGGACAACTAGAAGACCCTGGACGACTTAATTCTTGTTGGGAAAGGATTTGATACTAACCTCTTTGGACAGAGGAGAAGGCTGTTTCTTTTGAGGAGAAGGCTTTTTCGTTTGAGGAGCAGGCTGTTTCGTTTGAGGAGCAGGCTGTTTAGTTTGAGGAGCAGGCTGTTTAGTTTGAGGAGCAGGCTGTTTCGTTTGAGGAGTAGGCTTTGCCTTTTGAGGAGTAGGCTTTGTCTTTTGAGGAGCAGGCTGTCTGGTGGGAGGAGTAGGATGATTGGTTTGAAGTGTAGGCTGATCCTTTTGAGGAGTAGTCTGTTTGTTACTAACCCCGGTTTCTGGGGCTTGTGGGGTAGGCTGTTTAATACTAACCCCGGTTTCTGGGGCTTGAGGAGTAGCCTGATTGGTGACACCAACCTTCTTCTCCACAGCTTCCAATCTATCGGAGATCTTCCTAATCTCCCTGATGCACTTCTTAAACCCATCTTTCATCATGTCACCTAAACCCTTGAACATATTTTCTAACTCCTCTCTGGTCACCCAACTAGCCTCTTCTCTAGCCTCTTCTGTAGCCTCTTCTCTAGCCTCTGTAGGAGCCTCTTCTCTAGCCTCTTTAGGAGCCTCTTTAGGAGCCTCTTTACGAGCTTTCTTCCGAGGTCTCTGATTGTCTTCCTCCACCTCCTCCACAACCATCTCTTTGGCTCTTTTCGATGGAGTCACAAACTTAAGTTTTGTACCAGTGACTTCCCAGCAATCCATGGTCCACTTCCACGGTCTCTGATCATACATGACTTTAATGATGTTCTCCGCGGGCACGTCCTCAACCTCAGAATCCCATTTTGGCCACATTTCACTAATGTCCTTCTCAACAAAGTTGATCACGCGGGTCTGCAGTAAATAGAAGAAGAATCGAGTTAGATATTTGAAACAAAATACTAAATAGACGACTTAATTATAAGTCGTCCAGCTGGACGACCTTCCAGACGACTTATAATAAGTCGTCTACTAAGTCGTCCAGCTGGAAGACCTTCCAGACGACTTATAATAAGTCGTCTACTAAGTCGTCCAACTGGAAGACTTTCCAGACAACTTAATTAAGTGAAGATGGAAAGGTACCTGACTCAAGATAGCAGCTTTCATGAATCTGCGGCCTCTGCTGCCCTCGTAAGCCAGAATCGGTGGAGACGGACTGTTTGCTCTGGGTAGACCAATACTAGCACCCAATCCCGGAATAGCTGTGTACGCCCAGACCTGAAGAACTTGTATAAACCCATCCACGGTGTAACAGCCAGTAATATCTTTGTTCCACAAAGAGTCCATCAGCACCTTAAACGCGACTCTCCCCCATGGATAATTCTCAAACCTTTCTAAATCCATCACTAGCCTTGCCAGAGTAGCTCGTGTAGCGCTTGAGAACTTTCTCCCTTCAATGAATCCAGTGAAGATGGAAAGGTACGCGAGTCGCTTGCGATCTTCCCTGGACCAATCCCCGCATCTCTTCAGTGCTGCTATTATCTGATCAGTAGTTGGCCCAGCTTCCCGATGAACTCCCATCATCTCCCAGAAAGAAACCATCTGTGGGGTAACTTCACATTCTGGTGTCTCAAGGTCCTCGATGTACTCGCAGTTTAGACCAGTGATGTTTTCAAACTCTAACAGTGAAAACCTCGCAGGTTCTGGACCAACGAGACACCACATCTCGTACTTCTTCTTAATGTCCAGCTTTAAACCGAGCAAGTAGTGAACCAGCCTTGAAGCCCAACCAAATCCCTGCTCCTTGAACTTGATGAAAACTCCCAATCTCGACTCCTTGAGCTGTTCAAATTCAGCATCAGTGAGAGCTTCCCTAAGAGCAGTATGCAACTTCGTGTTATCCGTATGATACGAAATGCTATTGTGGGGTTCTGGCTCTTCCCCTAATGTGTATAACCTACGGGGGAGTTCTGGAATATCCATCATTTTTGTCTGCAAAATAATCAAAGACAACAATAGAAGTCAGAACACAAGATAAATCAATCACGCCTTAATTGTTACTCCAGACGACTTAGTAGACGACTTAAATATAAGTCGTCTAGAAAGTCGTCCAACTGGACGACTTAGTTGACGACTTATATTTAAGTCGTCTGGAAAGTCTTCCAAATGGACGTACTAAGTCGTCCAGGTTGAAGACTTTCCAGACGACTTACTTACAAGTCTTCCAGTAGAAAAATTTCAAGCGGACCTGATTAGTCGCAGAAGGAGTTCGAGTACTCGTCATTGTGGTTATAGATCTGAAAAAATAAACGTGAAACGGTGAGAATGAGTAAATTGAAAGAGACAACGTTTTATGTTCATCTTTTCCACGAGTTTGATGACTTACCGGCGTTAGGGTTTACAGAGAAACGGCGCTACGGTTTACAGAGAAGAAGCGGCGGCGCTAGGGTTTAGAAGAAGCGGCGGCGCTAGGATTTAGAAGAAGCAGCGGTGCTAGCTAGTGTTTAGAGGAAGCGGCGGTGAGAACGTTGGTGAGCACGGTGGCGAGGGCGACAGTTTGTTCGGAAATAGTGGAAGCGGGGGCGCTAGGGTTTAGAGGAATCGGCGGCGCTAGGGTTAGAAGAAGCTGCGGCGACAACGGTGAGAATGAAGTGAGATAGATAGCCGACGTTGAGAACGATGGTTGTTCGGAAATAGTGGGAATTCGAATCGCCTTTGATATCGCCGGTGAGAGAGAACTGTTAGGGTTTATGTTCGCGGAAAATGAAAAAAAAAATCACCTTATATATTGGGTAAATAATCCGGTTAGCTTTAAAAGTACATTGGTAAACTTTAAGGTTTGGTCCGGTTTAGACGACTTATTCTGGCTGATAATGTACATCAGACGATCTAATATTTAGTCGTCTGGGAACAGAAGACTAAATATTAAGTCGTCCAATACCCTAAAATGAACCCCTAAACTAAAATGACTAAATTAACTTACTAAACACGTTATAAAATCAAATTATACTTCAATAGTGTTTACTATACACAGAAATGAACACACCTAGGTAATTTTAAAAATTTTCAAAAACGGTTTTAATGCTTTCCAAAATCTAACCCTAAGAACACATACAATACTACAACATATGTTGATGAAACATAAACTAAAGAATATCATGACTCACTACTTTCACTCATCTGGGCTGAAAACAATTGAAATTTGTTATATATTAATTTATATCTCTTAAGACATATGTTAATTACATAATTCCAATTTTTCACTTATCAAAATATTTTTTACAAAATTTTTAAATTATGTTTAAGAATAACTGTCCAGACGACTTAATTTAAAGTCGTCTGGACGACTTATTTTCAAGTCGTCTGTTTACAGACGACTTGCGAGGGGTAGAAACGTAAAAAAAAATCCGTTTTTTTGTTTGTTCACAAGGAGATAGTTGTAATTTCAATAGCCTTTTAGGTTACTTTTGCCTTTGACCCAAGTTGGGGTACTCTTTTGGGTTTGACTCCAAGTTTTGAGTCACAATTGGTAATTCTCCCAACAATTTTTATATTAAGTTTAAGTTTTTGCCATACATTATTCAAATTTATTTGTTATATAAATTTTTACTTTTATATTTTAAGAATTTTAATATTTTTTAAACAATTCAAATGAGTTATCCGAACCAGAACATGAACTGAAATTATAAATACCGAATGAGGCTAAAACTTTTCACCCCAAAAATCTAAAATCCAAAAAGACCTGAATCAAATCCGAATGAATATTCGAACGCCCATCTCTACTACAAGATATAGAAAATTATTTAGTTTTTTTAAAATAATTTAGTTTAATCATTGATTTTTACTTATAATTATTTGTTTTTAAATAATTACATTTCATTTATATTAATTATTTTATTTCTTATACCTTTTTACCTGATTAATTTGTCATGTGTGAATACTAATTTTGGCCATAGCTAAGAAATAATTAACCACTAAATTAATACATCATTTTAGGCTTATCAATTAATTGATCATATATAAAACCATTTTAAAGAATAATTATATTGAGTATTTTGATATGTTGCTTGTAGTTTATTATTTAACATAAGTTCTAGTATTTTTTATTAATTAGTATTGCTTCTAATACTTTTAATGTGTATTTTATAATTTGTAAATTTTTATTTCAATTAATTTTGATAAATTCTAAAGCTTAAAATAAATACATAATTTTATGTTGATTTAAGTTTCATCATCCAAGAGGAACACTTTAAATTTCGGATTTGAGGTTTACGTAACTTTTTTTGTGCGCATTGTATTTTAAGTCTTGGGAACATATTTGATCTCGAGCAATGTGAAACTTTATATGTGTAGCTGTACTTTTTCAAAATTAATTGTAAAAGGAGGTTGTCTTTTAGTTCTACAACTATTTTCACCAATTAAAAATGATCTATCGCAAATGTCATTTTGAATTGCCGATCTTCATGCATTCCATTGCATACATGAAAATTTTGAATTCTGCATGCAAGAATGAAAGGCTTCCTCTAAAACTCCATTGGTCTCTCAAATCTCTCAAGTGTACTATACCAAACACAACTAGAATTTTTTTTTTTATCTTATGATTTCTGAAACATCCGTGAAGCACCATTGTTCTATTCATTATAGAATGATTTGTGAATCGTTTTCCTGATTCGTGTCGTCTATGTGAATGCTTTGCGTTTCGATTTGTGTCTTGCCACTTGAATCCCTAACAACAAAACCACTTTTTCTATTGACTAGAAAGTATTTTGAAGATCTTTGTCTATATCATTAAAAAAATTATTCATCGTGTTTTTTTTTCAAATTATAATCCATAAAAAATGATGATCATTTATAAGAACTGCAATTTTAAAAAATATATAGTCTATATTTGCATATACTGATTGTCGTGGAAAAACCTTTAGATTTGTGAAAACTCTTGAAAGAGTCCATATTTGTAAAATTGGAAAACATTCAAAACAAAAAATATATGATTTAACCATTTTCTCGTATTTTCTGCATCTTTATATCACACTTTGTTCTTCAAGACCTAAGATTTTTTTTACCGATAAAAGAATTTGGCAAATAAAATGTTTTAATTTCTGTGAGCATTTTAACTTCAAGAAGTGTGCCTGCAAAAGTTTTGTCTTCAGCTAAAAATAAGTGTTTGTCTCGCACTATCTAGATAACGACGTTCTGTTTCATATCTAGATCTCACTGTATATTTTGCAGACCGTGTAAAGTTATATTCATCTTTATTCGTCCTTGAACCCGATGCAGTGGAATGCGTTCAATGAGGCCCGCATCATCCGCATGCACCAATTCTCTAATTACATGCGTGTTCCAAGTACGCGAGGTAGATTGATGAACTGATATATCCTAAAGTTCAACTAACCTTTTTTTTTTCTATCTAATAATATTATAAAAGGAATAAAACTTAGCTTCACCCCCTAAGGTGAACCTCTACATTCACCCACCAATAGGAATTAGTTAATTAAGATTTGATATCTCTTAAAAAAGGAAACCAATTAATAAGAATTTAATGAAATAAAGTTATGTTTTTAGATAAATAAAAAATAGTAGCAATTATCAAAAAAAAAGTTTTTTTAAAATTGATAAATCCGTCAGAAAATACTAAACCCTAAACCTTAAATTCTAAACCCTAAACCTTAAATTCTAAATACTAAACCCTAAACCTTAGGGAAAAGCCTGAACCCTTGGGCAAATCCTATACCCTAAACCCTTAAATTTAAACCAAACCTTAAATCATAAACTAAATCCTAATCCCTAAACCCTAAATTATAACCCCTAATACTAAACCCTAAATCCTAAATTCCAAAATGGTTTATGGTTTAGGATTAAGGGTTTATGATTTAATATTTGTCAAAGAGTTTAGGGTTTAGGGTTTCGTGTTTAGAATTTAGGGTTTAGTATTATTGTTTATGATTAAGGGTTTAGGGTTTAAGATTAACGATTTAGTATATAGGATTTGCCCAAGGGTTCAGGCTTTCCCCAAGAGTTTAGGGTTTAGTATTTAGAATTTAGGGTTTAGGGTTTATGGTTTAGTATTTTCTGACGGATTTATCAATATTAAAAAATATTTTTTTTATAATTGCTACTATTTTTTTATTTATCTAAAAACATAATTTTATTTCATTAAATTCTTATTGCTTGGTTTCCTTTTTTAAGAGATATCAAATCTTAATTAACTAATTCCTATTGGTGGGTGAATGTAGAGATTCACCTTAGGGGGTGAAGCTAAGTTTTGTTCTTATAAAAGGCTAAGAAGCCCAAACCAGTACAAAGCCCAAAAATAGACAACCCACAAAACCAACAAAAAAGTCCACACAATGGCCGAAAAATCCGAGCCCAACAATGGCTCAAAAAAAGAAACCTTGTGGTCAAAACGCGTCACGCACACCGCGTAATGGAACACGCGTCAAAATTGACTTCGCCCCTAGACACGTGTGGAGACCTCAGAACCGAGGCGAACACGTCACCACTCCACCGCGTCGACACCACCAAAGCTTCACCGACGCCGGAAAAAGCCTTCGTCACTTCACCGGAACACGGAAACACCACCGGAGCAAGAATCCGGCCCACTCAATTCCTCCTCTTCGCTTGGCCTTGTTGTAACGGAGAGCTTCATCGGGCCAATCCCTAGATCTCATCCCGAGCCACCGAAGTCCACATCTTCATCCAAGCCACCACCGAGCCACCGTCAGGATACCGAGAGAATTCAACCAAAGCTACCGTCAACGAAGAATCGAACGACGCATAGGCTTAAATCCGACCGTTCACCTCAAAAGAGAGAGAGGCGCAACGTCGGAACCCAAACCGATCGCCCACCAAGTATAAGGTGCGACGCCGGAAGCTTGAGCCGGACGACCACCGAAGTACAGGTGCATCGCCGGAGACAAAGACGGCTACACAGCATCGAAGACCACCGTGCACTGTGAGCAAAAAGAAAAGGAACCACCGCGATTTATCTCTTTCTCTCTCAAGAATCTAGAGAGAAGGAAGAGAGAAATCTACCATTCCTAAAAATTCAACTAACCTTTGTCAACTGATCTATCCTAAAGTTCAACTAAAAAAAAAAAGTTCAACTAACCTTTGTCATAAAACATAACTGATTTTTCTTAACATGTAACATGTAACAATTTATTGTACAGTTTAATCTCAATAATATGATATATTATTTGGTAATTTTTTTATAAATAATTTTGTTAAATTCTAAATACTGTTATATTATTTATTAAGTTATAATATTAACATTATAAAATTAGAATTTTTGCATGGGAATATAAATTAAAAAATATAAATGTCCTAATTTCTTTATAAAAAAGCACTTCATAAGTTTTATTAGTTTGGTCATTTGTACAAAAGCAACTTGTAATCACCCTTCCTTCTCTCTCTTCCAAAAATCCTCTGCGTTCTCTCATCAATCCTCCATTGTTGAAGCTTGCTCTCCGACTCCGGTTGCTCTCTCAGAGCCGGAGTCGGGTTTAGCTTTCTTTGAATCATCCTTTTTGGGCTTTAATTGGTTAAGATCTTTATGTTTTAGTTTTTTTTTTCTCTTTGGTTGGATTTCTAGATCTAGATCTTATCCTTCCATGAGATGAGAGCTTTGCATGTTGATCCTTGTGTGTTATATTGATCAATCTAGTTGAAGTGAGTTGGGTTTTATTTTCCTTCTCGTTAAGAACCTGTTTTCAGTTTGAATGATTTGCATGTTGGCTTTGTGTTCTCTTTGGCTCATTTTGGGTCTCGATCTTCGGCCTTCTCGATCTTTCGAGAATGGTTGAACCCATTTATGAGTTGTCTTGCTCCTTGTCTCCAACCAAAAGATTTGATCGGGTTCTTATCTTTCGTCTTACTTCATCTCGGCGTCTCGTGACATTCTATCTTCGTCAACATTCTATCTCCGTCATCGCCGTTCCAGTTGTAAACTTAAGAACTGATATTGTTCTGTCTCTTGGATTTCGAAGCACTGGTCTCCTGATCGCATGGGCTATTCTCTATAGGAGGAGTCACAAGCCAGAGATTTTAGCTTTGGATGCATCTTCGCCTTGTCTCGTTCAAAGGGGCTCACTTCAAGTCATCGTGCTTCTTGTTCATTGTTTTGTAAATGTTCTTTTATTTGGTTCATCACTTCTTCTAGTTTAGATCAGTTTGTATTAAGGATGGTTTATGCTCTGGTTTTTATGTTGTTCATTGTCTCTCATGTATGGGCTGTTGTTTCCGGGAACCTTTCTTTTGGTTCGTCTTTTTACCGGGATTATAGTAATCGTCGGTCTATGTATTTGGTTTTCGTTGATATAAATGAAATAGTGTTTAAAAAATAATAAAAAAAGAAGTTTTATCAGTTTGGTAGGTAAATTTATTTTATACGAAATCCCGTTTAGATGAAAGGTAAGATTGACTAATAAATACCACATCATGCAAATCCGCAATTAGTTAAATAAATCTTCTCTGTTTTTGATGTTTCCTATGATGATTCATTCTGGAAGCTGTGATGATGAAGAAGAAGATAAGCTTTAACAGCTGTAAAGATTTACACATCTCGAGTTTTAGTTAATGAACAAGAAAAAGAGTGAAAAAAGTTGAAACCTCTCGTTCTTTCTCGGCAAAAAAAAACAAACCTCTTCTCATTGTACATCTGATCTCAAGTGGTTGGTCCCTTTCCCCTTTCCCCTTTCCACTTTCTCTCTCTCCCCATCTAGTTTCTTCTGCTAACTCCAGAGTTTGATTCTCAAGGATCTCAAAAGGGCTTTCCTTTCCTTTTTCTTCTACCTTGAGATGTAAGTTGCTACCTTTCTTGCATAAACTTTCTTATCTGAATCTTTACTCTGTTTTGAATAGTCAAGCATCTGCATCTGGGTCTTTTTCTTTTGGTCGGAACGATGTCTTTATCATGAGTAGTTCTTAGTTGTCCGAATCAAGTTGGAACCTTTTTTTTTGTCTTGGTCTCTGTCCTGACTAGCTCTTAGTGGATTTGGTCAACTGTAAATATATAAGAGGACTGTGTAGGGTTCTCAAAGGTTCAAAGCTAGCTTCTTTATTGAAGATGGACTGTGTAATGTTCTGATTGATTCAATCTTCTACTTTTTTTTTCTAGAAAGAGATGGGGACATACCTAAGCTCTCCCAAAACTGATAAGTTATCAGAAGAAGGCGAGAATGATAAACTCAGATATGGTTTATCCTCTATGCAAGGTTGGCGTGCCACCATGGAAGATGCGGTGAGTCTCAAACATGATCTTTGAAGCCACTTTTCATTTTTTCTATTGTGCTCCTTGTTGATCATATGAAAACTTCTAAAAGTTGTAATCTTTGTTTTTATTTCCCTCACTGATCTCATCTCTCTTGATTGTAACTCAATTTATTTTGATAGCATGCTGCAATTCTTGATCTAGATGATAAGACATCGTTCTTCGGTGTGTATGATGGCCATGGAGGTACTGAACTAGAACTGTTGTCTGCTGCTCTTTATAGTCATTCCGGATATGGAACTCTCATGGTAATTATTACTAAGTGGTGTAGGTAAAGTTGTGGCAAAGTTCTGTGCCAAGTATCTACACCAACAGGTTCTCAGTAATGAAGCATATGGAGCTGGAGACATTGAAACATCTCTTCAGAGAGCATTCTTTAGGTAATATTTAAAACACTTTTACAGAAGAAGGAAAAAAGGGGTTTCTAGTTAAAAGTGTTCATTGTGAATATTTTTTTAGAATGGATGACATGATGCAAGGACAGAGAGGATGGCGAGAGCTAGCTGTACTCGGTGACAAGATGAATAAGTTTAGCGGCATGATTGAAGGATTTATATGGTCACCAAGAAGCGGTGACGCCAATAACCAGCCTGATAATTGGCCTCTTGAGGATGTAAAATTAGCTTTAACGTTTCCTTATTCTCTAGGAGTTTGAATTTGGGACCTTAAAAACGGTTGCCTTTTGTTTTTTTATACAGGGTCCTCATTCTGATTTCCCGGGACCTACTTCCGGGTGTACAGCATGTGTAGCTCTTATTAAAGACAAGAAGCTGTTTGTTGCAAATGCTGGTGACTCACGTTGTGTGATATCAAGGAAAGGTCAGGCTTACAATCTTTCTAAAGATCACAAACCTGATCTCGAAGTTGAAAAAGAAAGGATACTGAAAGCTGGTGGCTTTATTCATGCTGGGCGTATTAATGGAAGCTTGAATCTGACTAGAGCCATTGGTAAAGCTTTTCTTCTTATCCCAACATGAAGATTACTAGGTTTTATTATCACTTCCCATTAGAGCTTCTTGGTTTGCATGTAATCCATTGTTTGACAGGTGACATGGAGTTCAAGCAGAATAAGTTCTTACCATCTGAGAAGCAAATGGTTACTGCTGATCCAGATATAAACACTGTAAGAATCTAAGTGACTTTCTTTTTGGATTTTGCGCTCGATTTTGGTGTTTTTAAGCTGATTTGTTATTGTTTTCTCTCATCAGCTTGACCTATGTGATGATGATGATTTTCTTGTTGTTGCATGTGATGGAATCTGGTAACAAAAAAAAAGTCCCCAAATGTTCCATTTTGTACTTATGAGTTAGTTTCTTGATGATGAATTTGATTTTGATCCCATCTTCCTCAGGGACTGTATGTCAAGCCAGCAACTGGTGGATTTTATCCATGAACAGTTAAAATCTGTAAGTCTTATCTGTTTCCTTCTTCTTCTTTTTTTAACTAAATCGTGGGTCTGTGACATGGGCAGTAACTTTCAGGAAACAAAACTTTCAACCGTATGTGAAAAAGTTGTTGATAGATGTTTGGCTCCAGACACTGCGAGTGGTGAAGGCTGTGATAATATGACCATCATCTTGGTTCAGTTCAAGAAGTCTAATAACACATCTGAGCGTGAACAAGAAGATGAAACCAAACCAGAACCGAGCCAGGACGTGCCGAGCTCATCAAGCTAGATGGTCCTTAAAAGAGCCAGGGGGAGATGTGAAACGGTTATATCATTGACTTCGGTTTCGTGTGGCTTACAGAAGCAGATGCTGGTGTTTGTTGGGATTTCAGATTTTATTTCCTCAGTTTTCAGAGCTTCTCTTTACTCAGACTGGTTCCTTTGGTTCCTGTAATAAAATCGACTCTGTATAGTTATTAGATATTTTCATGTTCTGATGTACACAAGCCATTAATGAGATTTACAGAATTTTGTTGACTTGTACTCACTCCTTTTCGTATGATGGATTTCAAGATGTTTTTCATATTTATAATTACTTCTTGATTTCAATAAAACTATCTAGCTAAAAATATAATCTATTTTGTAATTGGTTGATAATTTTAGGTTATACTTTAATGGTGTTTTTTAGTTATTTTCTTTTTAATAGTTGTATATTGGCCTAACACATCATATAGGTACAAAAAGAGTAATGTTTTTTTGCATAAAGTTTATTCAAAATTTGCATAAAGTTTCCATAGCATTAAAGTTAGAAGGTAACAATCAAGAAACTAACTCATATGTACAAAAATGAAACATTTGGGGTTTTCTTTTCAAAATTAGAAGGTAAAATTAGAGGGTAACTAATCAAAATTTGCATTACAAATAATTTTCAAATGTTCATAAAAAATAATTTTCAAACATTATAGCAAAAAAATAATAAAAAAATTCAAACATAAAATCAATAAAATTTAAGCTGAAATTAAAAGGTTCTCCAATTTTAAACAATATTTCAAAATGTTAAATAGTAAAAATAGAAAGAATAATAATTATGTTTTAATTTGTTTAGTGAGAGGGTAAAAATATTTAGAATATATAGTGTGTTGTACATGGTTAACTATTAACTTTTTGCAAGATCATTTTTCTACAAAGAGTTGGTTTTGCAAGAGACGTTTTGGGCGGCTGATCTACAATGTTTTAGAGTTGCAATTAATTTTTTAAAAATCATTTTCCATCAATCTTGATAAATAATAAATTTAATCCTTATATACTAAATCACAAGTCACCTAGCCAATTAAATTCTGACACATAAGAATATGTTAAAAAAAACAATTACACGTAGATAACACTTGAGAATTTTAAAACGTAACCTCTATCAACATTCTCGAAACAGCCAATGATCCACGATCAATTTTCTTTGCCCACGATCTTATTCTTTTCAGTTTTTATTATTCCTATATATTTCAGATTCAATTCAATTGGTAAATATCAGAAAAACTCCAAATCAATCACAACAGAGATATTCTTCATCTTCGATTTCAAAACCCTTATTCAAAACCAAAGCAGAGTTCTTTGACCAAAAAAAACCAAAGCAGAGTTCTATTTCTGAGTAGTCTGTTCTCATCTATCCCGTTGAGGCTATCTTACTATGTACAGTTTCACCAGCTTCGGCAGAGAACATATTGCTTCATCTGAACCGGTTGAGGGCCAAGAAGGTTTGAGAAAAAGTGGATCTGAATTATATGAATTGGTAGGAATTCATCATAATAAAAATGCTTCACTGTAAGATCCACCAGAAAGAGAGGAGGAAGAAGAAAAAATCAGACGCTGGCGTGTTAAAATCAACAGAAAAGCTTTTCGATAAAAGGTAAACGCTTCTATTAATTCACCACTCTTGGAAAGACTTTTCTCCTGTACATTCAATGTTTTCAGATTTATGGTAAAAATAAAGGTTTATATGCGGTTGTAGAAACTAGAGAAGCATGAAGTGTCAAAGATGACAAATGGCGCTGCCGCGCTGCCATGGAGACAGTTAATAAATTTTAAAACAAAATTAACAGAGATGTTTCAAGTGTATGTTCTAATTGTTTCAGTTTTTTTCTCATCGCCGCTATAAACTTTTTATTTTGTCTCAGGTATTTGATAACTCAATTTATTTGTCAACTTTAGTGCATCCTCTTAAATGCCAGGAAAATAAAGAAGACAAAGAGATCAAAGAAGACATAAACTACATGTCACACGTGAAGGCAAGAGAGAAAGAAGTAAAACAAGAAAGCTTTACACTAATAGTTGTAATGAAAGAGCAAACTTAAATTAATGTGAAATTTTGTAAACAAGTCAAACTATTTGTATATGTTTGTAGTTAGTCAATTATAAGTGTGTTAACATTTTGTACGTATACTCATCTCTTTCTGATAAGCCAAATTTACTGTATACATGTGTTCGTTCTGTATGAATAACTGAAATTTGGTTTTATTTGCTAACAAAAATATTACCGTGTGTATGCACGGGGTTAATACTAGTTTAATTATAAAATAGTAGTGAGGAACCGAGACCAACAAAGATCTCTAAACTAACAAGATGCAATCGTAAAAACAGAAACTAAAAGAAAGAGCTTTTCTGAAACGAAAAGCTCATCCATAAAACAAAACACACATGGTTCCAAATTAGAACCAAGCCCATAGACCAAGAACAAGACCTAACACAAACCCACCACCAAGCCTAGCTGAGCCACTAGTCGGAGCTGGAGCCACGGATGGACCATCTTCGAACTCAACCGGAGAAGGAGCCGGAGAAATAGCTTTGTGACGCGGACTAACCACGACGAGGCTCACCTTCTGACCTTTCTCACAGTGACCATCGACTCCACTAATGAAGTAAAATGGACCGGACCTGTCCAACTTCACCTTGGTCTCTCCATCGGTGTAGTTAGCTAAAGGGTTCGTGGTGCTGCAGCTCTTGTATGCTTCTTGTGTTACTTGCAAAACAGAGTCTTTACCCGCTTGATACCGGAAAACTGAAAGAAAAAGATTTAAGTGAGAGTGAGAAACAGAGCATGTAGTAGAAAACAGAGTATACAAGTATAAAAATTGGTGGGTACCGATAAAGTCGCCGGCTTTGAAGCGAGCTTTTTGCGCCCATTCCGTGAATGAGTTAGAAGAGGAAGGAGGGATCTTCCACTCGCCGGATTTTCCACCGACGGTGACTTCATTTGCAGCGGCGAGAGAGCATAAGAAGATGCTAGCCACGAGAAATGAAAAAGAAGCCATTTATGCAGAATCGAACGGAGTATTTGAAAATAGTGACTAGTAGAAAAGAAAAATAGAAAACTAGTCGTAGATTTACTGTTCTGAATGTAGTTGGAGATTTTTGTTGATACTGAAAGTGGCTCTTGTGATGATTTATAGTGGTGAAGTTCGAAAACTAGCCGTTAGTTTTATTTTATTCTTGAATTAAATGAAGGGAAAAGTGTGAAAATGTTACTGTAGCCGTTGGGAAGCTATCGTGTTGTAACTTGTAAGTTGTAACGTTAGAGAAATTTTGAAAAATGCAAATAATTTTACTTGACATATTTGTGTCAGCCAAGTTATGAGGGTTTCTCGTTTTTTTTGCTTTTTATAATTGACAAAACAAGTAGTAATTTTCAGGAGAAATAAAGGTAGTTACAAAAATATACATTTAAAAAAAATATACATTTTAAACATCAAAAGTGATCGATTACTCAAAATATAAAAGGTTGCTGAAATACAACCAATCAATAAAATAAAAATTTATCAGTTTTCTTAGTGATTATAAAATTGTATTGATTGACTAGTTAACCAAATTTTTTTTTGGGTCATGGATCATTGTGATTTGATTGAACCAAAATGAATTCAATGATATTTTGTAAATAATATGCATATTTTTTTACGAAATAGATTATATCATATAAAATGTTTCAATAACTGTAATGTTCAAAAAAACTTAAAAGTACCAAACTGAAAATGTAATAAAAGATGACAAAATAATTTAATAATTTAAATCTAAAATCAACATGAAAAATACATTTAAACTTTATTCTCGAGATCTTTATAACTCTAGGCCTTCATCATTTGAACAAATGAAGGTTAAATCCATAAGCAAGAAAAAAATTGATCATATAAACTAAGTTTCTGGTTTACTCGATGATTGAGAAGGAAGAATAAGTCAAGTGTTTTGTTCTTTATAAATTTATACGAATTCACATATACGTTAATATTTCAATTATTAAAATCTTTAATACAAATGATCATGAAATAATACGCTTTACATGAAGATTTAAATTTGTAGTTCTTGTGACTATTGAGTTGCAGAGACATAAAAAAGACGAGATGAGTTACGGTGATACTTTATTAATCTTTCACAAACCAATTTTTTTTTTTTTAATTTAGAAAAAAAGAAAATTATAGTTAATTGTTTTATTAACAAAATTTTGGTTTATAGAGTTTGGCTGGTTCATTGGATCGTCGGTTTCATGATTTTTAATGATTAAATATGAGTTTTTCTCCGGTTCAACTTTAGTTGAAATTTGACATTAACCAACCCAGATTCGTATTTGGTTTGCAGTTTAACCATGTCTGACCACTGGTCCGGTCCGAGTTTAAAAACAATGATCTTAGTTAAACAATCAACAATATCATTTTTTCCTCTAGGGATGTAGGACATCCTAAAATTATGAAATCTTTGTTGTAGTGTCACTATCTCCTTTACCTTTGTTAAAAATTTGGTCCCGTTTTACGCTCCCGATCATGGCAATTAAGTTTTTCTAGTCTCTTTCAAAGTTTTGACATATAAAAGGATGAAGCATGTTTTTCATTGTCCAAGCAAGTGCTTCGATCTCTGAGTGCAAAGATGACTATCTTCTTCTTTAGTTTTTTGTATCCATTAGTTGGATTTGTATTAACATGTTTTTCCAAGCCCATCCACATTCACTAAATTGTGTTGTAAAAATCCAAAAATCATTCACAAACATATGGCTTGTGGAGAAATGATAAGTTGTGTTGTTGTAGATGCAAATGAATTTGTTAAATACCAAACTTGGCATTTTCCTTCTTTGTGTATGATTAGCGCTAAAAGGTCCATGTCAGTTCTTCTGAATAATTTATCAATGCATGCTTTCGAAAAATATACCAGATTACCAAGCTTTAAGTACTACCTAGATGAAAAAGCCGATAGATTATTTCCTACTATAACAAACTATAATCAACAATCCATGAATTCCATTAAAACCCTAAACCTAACTAATGAACTACTCTGACATAGGAAAAGAAACAACAAGAAATGATGAATAATGAATGATGGAATTAGAAATAAAAAACATGGTTCAAAAATCTTCTCCAAAGGTATATATTTGTCTCTCCAAATCTATAAAATCAATGTGTGATGAAAAGAGAATGTAGCGTAAACAATTGCTGAAAATAGCAGATATATCATATATGTCTAATTTTTGTCATGGTCGAATTTTGGGTTACACCAAACCAAAAATAAGGAAAATCAAATTCTGTTTCTCGTACTGCCCCGATAGACAGAGCAGTCTCCATTAAAACACGCATACATTTGATATAACCGTTGGAATTCAAAACAGTAAAATTGGAAAGATAATTCTATTTTATATCTTGTTTCAAAAATTGAGTTTAATCCCACAGTGGTATATTCTTCATCCATTGATAAACTTCTATACATCTGCACAGTTGTGCATCTTTACTTGCTATTTTGCACCTAATTCAATATTTTATATTCTAAATCAACATAATAAAGGTAAATACTGGATAAAGGAGTAAAAGACACAAAACACATACTATAACTCGATAAACCACTCAAAACAAACATTAGAACCAAAAATACACTTTTATCATCTACTCTTTCGGCCAGGAATGTCTCTTAGGCAAACTGCATCACGACTAACTAGGCTTGATCCAACCCAGTAATATCGGTCAAATTCTCTTTTGACGTCTATTAGATGGTTGTTCGAGCTGAAATCTCCAAATTATTCTGATTCTGAACTCGGCGTTTTAACTCTTTCTTTCTCATTGTGTTAGCATCTTCGGATCAACAACATTTTTGTATCAAAGAACACCCGAAGAACATGAAACAAATAGGAGAAATCTAATGAATTACGATGGTATATCATAAATAACTAAAATTAGAACGGTGAAGACTAATAGAAAGAGACTTATAGAGAGAGCTACCTTGATGGCAAGAAAATGGGAAAATATGCAAATGATTCACTATTTATAGGGAAATGGCATGAAAGACGAGCAGACAGTAATTCCCAAACTTCTAGGGATGCGATTCCACTTCCCGGAGCAAACCGAAGATACAGTTTAGTAGATACTCCCTCTGTTTTAATATAGTTGATGTTTTAGAAGGATAATTTTGTTTCAAATTAGATGAAGTTTTGAGATTTTAAGGTTAACTTTAACTTTATTGGAAACTGTTCAACCAATTAAATTTCACTGTGTTTTTTATTATTGGTTAATTGATTCTAAAATATATTTTTTAAAATAATCTTTTTAGAAAAATCTAGTTTCCTTAATCTTTGTGCACTAATGCAAAACATTAAATATTATGAAACAGAGGGAGTAAGAAATTGGTATGCTAAAACTGATAATAACCAAAAAATTATGATAAACGATTTGCAATAAACCAATGAGGATCTGTGGAAGCGCCAAGATGGCAACCCTACAATATTTGAATTACAAGATCCAAGATCGTTACTCTTACTCTCTGGACTCATTCTTGGTAATTCACTGATATCTACTTTGTTTTTCGCAATGAATGGGAGGACTTATAGTTGGAAATAGATTACATCTTTCGATGAGACTTGTCAGGTAAACTGAATTCAGCCTATCTGATAAAGGGGAGCCAGAGGAAACATGTCAACTTGGAGGAATAAGGAAAGAAGTCGACTATACATAGGAAAACCTAGTTTGAAGAGGACATATATTCACAATCACACAAAAAATGACGCAAAAAACTAAAGTTTACATAGTTTTACTGTTTTTGCCGAGTTCATAACCTTTTACGAGTTCTTAATTTTTTTTCTTTGTAATCAACATTATATTTCTCAATAAACATATTTCAAATGACCCACCATCGAATTTGTATGTAAATTTCAGTACACGTGGAATTCAAATTAAAGTGTTTCTCAACGTTACCTGTTTTTAAATGGTCCAGTTTGAACGTGTTTTACAAATATTTTGGGTGTTTTCCGTAAGCTTCTTCCTGTTATCATGACCCTCGTGTTTACTTGTTCAACCAGTTCTCCGGATTCATTGAGTATAAGACCATTCCATAAAACGGTCTCGAACAATAAGGCAGATATATTCCGGATGTTAATAGTTTAGTTAGTGGATGCCAAAAAAAAGGAAGTTTAGTTAGTGTAAGCACGGCCTTTTCTTAGATCTTAACTTAACTGTATTCATTAATAAATGATGCTTTTTCTTGAACAACATTCATTAATAAAGGATGTTATATAATTCTTTATTGCTTTAGAAAAAAAATATGGTATCTAGTATGTACTTATTCAAAGATTATCTGTTTTTGTTAAGTGAGGTCAGGAAGAAAAAATAATAATATTTCCATGTTTAGGAAAGTAAATAAAGCAAATCTTAGATAACAGAAAAAAAGAATATTGAAGACATGTATCATAGTCCTTCGAGAAAAAGTTAACAGATCCTTTGGGTCCTCCCTCCTCTCTATCTATCTATTTTTTTTTTCTTGTTAAAATCGGACATCCTCAATCTCTGTCTCAAATTCGACATAGCTAAAATCATCTTCTTGCTCTCTCGAATTACAGGAAAACAAAACCCTAGTTTCTTCTCTCTCTCTCTCTGTCTGTCTGCATCATATCTTTTCTTTTCTTTTTCTTCTTTGGCATGTGCAAAGCTATCAACATGTGTTTTGATTGAAAGCTAAGTTTCCAATTCCGAAACAGAAGAGATTGAAAGTGTGTATGTCAAGACAAGCCACCAAACTACAAGAAAACACACACCGTGTTGTTCCTTAAAGACCCAGCAAGCAGATAATCTCTTCTTCTTCTTCTTCTTCTTCTTCTTTTTCTGACATTTTCTCCCCTTTTTGTTTTCTGGTGATTTGGGGGTTATCGTTTAACCCTTTACTGCAAATGTGTGGGCTCGCATTTGGTGAAGTGCGGTCATTATTTCTAGGGATTTTGTTTTAGTGGTTTTGCTTTTCTGGTAAAGCCTTTAAAGAAACAACTCTCTCAATGGCTTTGTTTAGAAAGTTCTTCTACAAAAAGCCTCCTGAAGGGTTAGTGGAGATCTCTGAGAGGGTTTACGGTAACGCTCTTCCCTTCTCTTTAGCTCTCTCTGTCTCTGTCTCTACATTTAAGTGTTGGGTTTTTAGAAAGTTTTAGCCTTTTTTAGCTCTTAAAAATTTCTGATTTATGCAGCCTAAGTTCAAACTGTTAGTAGTCTACCTACATCTGATAGCTTAACATGTCTCTTTCTTGATGGATCCTTTCAAGTTAATTATTTAAGGAAACAGTTTATTCTGGTACGTTCAATGGGGAGGTTTGCTGATCCTTGTTGTATTATATTTTTTTTCCAGTCTTTGATTGCTGCTTAACCACGGATATGTTGGAAGAAGAAGAGTACAGAGTCTATGTGGGACGCATAATGAGCCAGCTAAGAGAACAGTTCCCTGGTGCATCCTTCATGGTCTTTAACTTCCGGGACGGAGAAAGCAGAAGCCTGATGGAGAGCGCGCTCTCTGAGTACGACATGACAATCATGGACTATCCTCGTCACTACGAAGGCTGCCCTTTGCTTACAATGGAAACGGTTCATCACTTCCTCAAATCAAGCGAGAACTGGTTACTCTTGAACCAACAGAACATCTTGTTGTCCCACTGCGAGCGTGGTGGCTGGCCGGTTCTAGCTTTTATGCTTGCTTCCCTCTTGCTGTACCGGAAACAGTTCAGTGGAGAACAGAAAACACTGGAGATGATGTATAAGCAGGCTCCTCGTGAGCTGTTACAGCTAATGTCTCCGCTGAATCCACTGCCGTCGCAGCTGAGGTTTCTTCGGTATGTTTCAAGTAGGAGCAGCGTTGTTGGTTCACAGTGGCCGCCGCTAGACCGGGCGCTTACGTTAGACTGTATCAATCTTAAACTGATCCCTGATTTTGATGGTGAGGGTGGATGCCGACCAATATTTAGAATATACGGTCAGGATCCGTTTATGGCTTCTGACCGGACTTCGAAAGTCCTTTTCTCGATGCCTAAAAGAAGCAAAGCTGTTAAGCATTATAA
Source organism: Raphanus sativus (assembly GCF_000801105.2). Taxonomy (NCBI): domain Eukaryota; kingdom Viridiplantae; phylum Streptophyta; class Magnoliopsida; order Brassicales; family Brassicaceae; genus Raphanus; species Raphanus sativus. The sequence continues at coordinate 42,358,408 of NC_079516.1, forward strand.
GCAGGTGTTTTGTTTATTCAAGTCTCTCTCCCAAGTCTTATGATTCATTATAGTACTAACTTTATTGTCTACTACTGTTGCAGGCAGATTGTGAGCTGGTAAAGATTGACATTCATTGCCATATTCTCGGTGATGTCGTGCTTGAGTGCATTACCTTAGATAGTGATCATGAGAGGGAAGAGATGATGTTTCGTGTTGTGTTCAATACTGCGTTTCTTAGATCAAACACTCTTCTACTTAACCGTGATGACATTGATGTACTGTGGAACACAACAGATCGGTTTCCCAAAGATTTCAGAGCAGAGGTAATTATTCTATCTTCTTTTTCTTTGTATCTTTCCAACTCAAGAAAGTGGTAACATTCTGTGTGTGTTGTTCAGGTTATATTTTCTGAGATGGGGGCTGGTAACAATCTTGTCTCTGTTGATATGGAAGAGGAAGATGGTTTGCCTATGGAAGCATTTGCAAAGGTTCAGGAGATTTTTAGTGATGGAGAGTGGTTGGATCCAAATTCTGATGTGGCTGTGACTGTTTTTAACCAGATTACAGCAGCAAATATCCTTCAAGAGAGCTTGGATTCAGGTTCCCCTCGGAGCCCTGATTCACGCAGCCTATTGGAATCGGCGCTTGAGAAGGTTAGGGAGAAAACCAAGCTGATGATATCGGAGAATGTTGCTGTAAGTCCTGATGCATTCTCTCCGGTGTGGAAAGAGAAAGACACAGATTCCTGTCATAGATCTTATGCAGATCCGAACTCACTCATTAAGATGGTCGATGAACCGAATGGACTTCGAGTTTCTGTGCAAAGACAAGCTCACTCGAATATAATCTCACCACGGTTGCTCCAAAGTTCAGTAACATCACCAGTTTTAAATCGTAGCCCCACACAAGCATCGTCACCTGCTTCTTCAGTCTCTAGATTTCACAGCTCCCCCTCTAACCTTGGAATCACTTCAATATTACACGATCATGGTCCAGGTAAAGGTGAAGAGGGTGCTTCGTCTTCACCTTCCATCACGTTTCAACCAACTTTGCACCCACTGATACTTAAAGCTTCTCCACAACAGTCGTCCACACCTCCCCCTTCAAATGGCTCTCCCCCAGCAGAATCAGCTGCGAAGCCACCAACGTTGCCACTGTTGAAGCCACTTAAGATTTTGTCTCCTCCTCCTCCACCCCCACCTCCTCTGCGTTCCACACTTTCACCAGGTTCCGCCGCCAGTTCAGTAGCAACACAAGGGCCACCTACACCACCTCCACCTCCACCTCCACGTTCTGCACAGCCATCTTGTCCTCCGCCACCACCGTTACCACCTCCGAAGAAAGTGGTAACCACATCTAACGCCCCACCTCCTCCACCACCACCTTTGCGTTCTGTTCCTCCTCGAACAGCCCCTCCTGTTCCTCCTCCACCAGCCCCTTCAACTCTGTCTCGTTCTCAAAACGGTGGTTGTAATGGAAACGTTCCTCCAGTCCCTGGACCACCATTGGGTTTAAAGGGGCGTGGGATGTTACAGACGAGTCTTAAAGGTCAGGGTCAGACCAGAAAGGCCAACTTGAAACCGTATCATTGGTTGAAGCTTACTAGGGCATTGCAAGGAAGTTTATGGGCTGAGGCGCAGCAGACACCTGATGAAGCTGCTACGTATGAGTTTTTAGTTTTTCCCTTTATTACAATATTTGATTTTCTTTTCTTATATTAGCCTCCGGTATCTTCTAACTGTGTCTTTCCAATTATAGTGCTCCAGAGTTCGACATCTCTGAGCTTGAGAAACTCTTCTCAGCAGCGATTCCTAGTTCTGACAATGAAAATAAAGTTGGGAAATCAGGTCGACGTGGCCGGCCTAAAGTTCAGAAAGTCCAGCTGGTAATTGTTGCAATGAGCATTCTGCTGTTAGATCCACTGATACATGTGTTAGAATATAGTTGAGAGTCGCTCTATTTTTCCAACTAACTTGGTCTATTAGTTTTGCAGATTGAACTCAGACGAGCATACAACTGTGAGATCATGCTCTCTAAAGTTAAAATACCTTTGCCTGATTTAATGGTAAGCACAATTTTTTTCTACCAAAATTTCTCATCTTGTTGAGGCAAAAGCTGGTTTTAAATCATATTTTCTTACCTGAATGATCTTTGGGTCACAGAGTTCTGTTCTTGCATTGGATGAGTCGGTGATAGATGTTGATCAAGTTGACAATTTAATCAAGTTTTGTCCAACAAAAGAAGAAGCAGAATTGCTCAAGGTATTTTTTTATATTTCTGCTTCTTGATATCATCCAGTGACAGCTTCTTTTGTGAATACACTGATGCTACATCTCCTTTCTGCTTTCCCTAGGGCTACACTGGAAATAAGGAAAACTTGGGACGGTGTGAGCAGGTTGGTCTGGTTAATCCACATTTATATTTGAACAATCTTCCCAGTGTTCCTTTACGAGTTTCTTCTAAGCAAATAAGTATAGATGTGTTCACTTTCTTCTCTCAGTTCCGTACTGACAGCTGTTTTCTGACTTTTCTTGTGATAGTTCTTTTTAGAATTGCTGAAAGTTCCTCGAGTTGAGACCAAGCTAAGGGTTTTCTCGTACAAGATCCAGTTCAATTCCCAGGTACGAGCATCAACAGGAGTTTGTATCTTTGTAATGCTTTCAGGTTTCTAAAATTTGGGATCTTATTTCTCTGAACATGGTCTATTTTTCCTTCAGGTTACTGATCTTAGAAGAGGTTTGAATATCATACATCAAGCAGCCAACGAGGCAAGTTAATTTTTTTCTTTTCTGCGACCCACACAGATTCATGTTCCATCTCTTGACTCTGTTGCATGTTTACACTTTCCAGGTTAGAGGCTCCGCTAAACTAAAAAGAATCATGCAAACTATACTTTCCTTGGGGAATGCCTTGAACCACGGGACTGCAAGGGGTGAGAATATATCTATTGCCTTTACTCTGCCTTATTCTAAAAGAGTTATTGGTATCTTTTGTATATACCTCTTCTCTTTTTGACAGGCTCAGCTATTGGATTTCGCTTGGATAGTCTTCTGAAACTCACTGACACTAGATCCCGCAACAGTAAGATGACTCTGATGCACTATCTCTGTAAGGTAGGAGATTTTTCAATCGTTCTTGTTTTAATGTAAAAATATCTTTGCTCTGAACATGCATTCTGATGCACGAATTTACAGGTGCTCGCTGAAAAACTTCCTGAGCTACTTGATTTTCCTAAAGACCTGGTGAGCTTGGAGGCTGCAACGAAGGTAAGTTTTGCTTTTATTTTTTCTAAAAAAAAACCACTCGTTCAATATCCTTCAGTGATAATCTCTCTGACAATACTCTTTGATGGCAGATTCAACTAAAATATCTAGCAGAGGAGATGCAAGCAATTAGGAAAGGGTTGGAGAAAGTTGTACAAGAATTCACTACATCTGAAACTGATGGTCCAGTATCAAAACACTTTCGCATGGTATGCTAGTTCAGATACTTGAGAAGCTTTGTTAAACTAGTGATTGCTATTGTTTTTTATTATCATCTGCTTAGCCTTGTTACTTGTTTATGCAGAACTTGAAAGAGTTTCTTAGTTTTGCCGAAGGAGAAGTTAGGTCCTTGGCTTCTCTTTATTCAACTGTGGTAGGAATCCCTTTCTTTTTATTGCTTTTCTGCAGCACTTTACTTTCAACATTCAACATTAATCCATTGTATCTTAGGGTGGAAGTGCTGATGCTTTGGCGTTATATTTCGGAGAGGATCCAGCTCGTGTCCCATTTGAACAAGGTAACATTTGAATGCAAACTCAACAACCTATTCCGTTTTATTTTTTCTCTTATATCTTGTTTTCTATGCATATTCTCCTTTTGGGCTTGACCTATGAGAAACAAACTCCATTGTGTTTGATTTTTGTAATCTGCAGTTGTATCCACCCTGCAAAACTTTGTTAGAATATTTGTACGGTCACACGAGGAAAACTGCAAGCAAGTCGAGTTTGAAAAGAGAAGAGTACAGAAGGAAGCAGAGAGCGAGAAACTTAAGAAAGGTGTGAGTGAGAACTGATTCACAACGTCAGAAGGTTCATGTTCTCTACTCGGTCGACCTCCTTGAGTTGCTGCATTCGGCAGTCCTGAGAACCAGAAACTACATGTTACGGCTCCTAGTTCGGGACTTTACCCATTCTTTGACATATAGAGTTAGAGAACTTTCCATTTAGTTCATCATCAGACAAGACAGTGCGTTGGGGAATCAGTCTTTTAGCTTAGGAGAGGAAACTTTGTTCCTCTGATAGGTTACAAAACGCAGATGGAATCTGGCGTTATAGCTACTGAAGAAGACATGAAGATTAAGCTCTGTGATATGATGGAAATAGTATTAGATAGACTTAAGCAGTAGCTGTTGAGTTCTTCCCTGGTTTAATGCAGAAAATGTTACGATAACTTTTTTTGTGTATAAGTTTTGGGAGGAAGAAATGGGGGTGTAAATATTGAGTGTGTTTGTGTGTGTGTGTGCTCGTCTTATCAAGACTTGCAATCTTACATCCAATGAAATATTTAGGCTTTCCTACATTAGCATTATCTCTAATTTTTCTCTTTTTATTTTATACAATGTTGCTACTTCCCAGCTTTTCTCCAATGATATGGTATGAGAGCAAAGGTTTAAAACGATTTTTCAGCCTTTACTAGAATCAAAACACCTAAACCATAATCTTTTCTTGAGCAGAGATCAAGAGGTATAAGTTTCAACCGTTCTAGTACACATCAAATTCTTTCTTATAACCATTTTCTTTTACTTCTTCTCTTTTATTTGTGATAATGAGTTATTCAGTAAATTGAAACACCTGATCGTTATCGAATATATTTGCTACCACAAAATCAATGATATATCTGCCTCTTAAAAAACCCAAAGTATTGAAAAACCAATGAAGCATGATCATAAAAGAAGAAGGCTATCATAGTATGCGATGAGAGGAGTATTACCAAAAGATGCATATTTTTACAAATAAGTCCATCACAAATGATATGAAAATTGGGTTGTATGTTGGTTTGACATGCACTAAAGAGAAAAAGGTAAGAAACTTCACTCGCTGAGAAAAGTTAGGATGTAAAATGAAATGCTCGAGGGGGGTTAAATACTGATTGAAGTGCTAGTGCAATGATTGAAGAGGGCCAAATGGTGGCAATGAAAGCGGGATGCCGAGTCACCAAATGAAGTTGAAGAAAGGGTGGTTCACTAGTAGAAAAATGATCTACCCACGAAAAGTCACAGATTTATTCATTGTAAAAAAGCCATGAAACTGTTATGAAAAAACCGTGACACGATTTTGCCATGAATATTTCATGACAAAATGTTCACAAAATAAAATATAGGTTAAACCATGGCTAATCCACAAAATATTATTTTGCCAAAATTTATTCACAAAATTTATTTTCGTGACTATTTATAAAATATTTACGAATTTGCAACAAACTTTTTCTTGTTATTTAAAACCTTAAACAAACTTTTTAAAGCCTGAACTATAAACCCAAATCTTAAAACTATAATATCTTATACTAGAATCTTAAATCTTAAACTTAAACTCAGAATTGAATCTTTTTAATATTAAACTATAACTCACAAACACAAACTTTAAATATTTAATCAAACTCTATACTCTAAACTCTAAAGTTAAAGCATAACCATATATTCCAAAGCTCTAAATATAAATTTTAAATCTAAATTTTTAAAAATTTAACCACAAATCTTAAATTTATTCTTCAAAACTAATATTTTAAACTTTAATCCCAAAATCTAAAACCTAAACCTCATATTTTAACTTCCAAATGAAACTAAACTTTACTCTTAGTATAAATCAAACCTAAACCACATTCTCATGTTTATAGGACAGATTTCATGGCTATAACACGATTTAGCAACAAAACCTTAATCTATTTTTTCATATATATATTTTTCACTTATATTATATATTTTAGGGGTCTAAGTCTAACTAAAACAAACTTGTTTTAAACATAAAAGAAAACAAAAATATTAAATTTTTGTAGCCAATTTGATTTATTCACCGATTTGGAGAAAATTGCAATTGTGGTTCATCGTTTCACGCAGTATGTGTGGCTGGCGATTATTCGAATATGGGTTTCAATAAAACAGTATTCTAAAACGTGTTAGGCGGCAACAAACCTCCGACAATTATGTGGATGGCTAAATGAGACCTGGTAAATATCTCTTTATATGAAATATAAATATTAAATTAATATATATACACATTAGTTTCAAAAATCTAAACATAAATTACTTCAAATATAAATATAAATATAAACATTAGTTTCAAAAATATAAACATAAGTCGTCCTACACTTATGATCTTTGTATTCAGTTTTCATGTCTCGTCCATTTAAGTCTATTTAGTACTCCCTCCGTTTCAAATTATATGTCGTTTTGGAGCAAAATTTTCGTTTCAAAATAAGTGTCGTTTTATGATTTCAATGCAAAATTTATTGACTTTTTAATCTAATCTATTTTTCTATTGGTTGAAATCTAATTAGATGTATTGGTAATGATGTTTTTATCTAGTAAATATACAAAATTAAATGTTTTATTAATCTGTGTGCCGAAGTCTGGAACGACAAATAAATTGAAACGGAGGGAGTACTTACTATAAATGTGTTTTAAATCCTTAATTATCTTCAATTACTAGAACTGGAATGGAAGAAAGAGAATCTTGCTTCAACTTGACACATGAGTATGCCAAGAATTATATGAAAGAGGTCAAGCGAGAGTTTGCAAATGATGTAGGAAAGAATGCAATATTCCGTCAGCACCTAAGAGATTTCGCGAACAAGAGGTTTGAGGAGGATAAATACCTAGTTTCAAAAGTCTAAAGCATTGATGCATGGAACTTATTGGACGCTTCTGCGTTGTTTGCAGGATCAGTGTATATGAATTGATTTTTTCGGGTCAAAGAGTTGTTTCAAGGACATAGGAATTTGTTAGTTGGTTTCAACGCTTTTCTACTAAACAAGAATAAAATAAAGTTGGAGGAGGTTGATGATCTACATTCCAGTGAGGCACATTGTGAGGAGAAACTAAACAATGCGATGGGCCAGATTGTATCTTTTAGCTTAGAAGAAGATCTCAGTTAAGCAGGCATAAGTATCATCTCATTAAATTGTTTACTTCTAAATTACTCGTGGTTTTTATAATATTGGCAAAGCCTAGAAGGCTTAATCAGATCATTTTAGGCTTACACCATTCATAAACATATAAAAAAAAAGATCTCTACAGATTAATCTTTTACTTAGAAAGAAAGACCTTAAATAGAAGGCCCAAATAAGATTAGCTAATGTTTTCGTGGGAGTAAACATATCTTATCACAGTTGAGCTTGTGGGATCATGAGCAAATTGGTAGCGCCTTCATCATCAGAGGAAGAGGATGAGATCTCTCCTTGAAGATTCACTTGAGCTGTAGTTGTCTGCTCAACCTATAAAGACATAAATCAAAAGAGTTAATAACAAAACACAATTAAGAATAAACTGAAGATAAAAAAGAACGAATATTTCTTTCTTTTTTTGTGCACAAAAAACGAATATTTTACCATTTCTTTTTTCTTCCTACGAACCTTGGAGACAGACATCCAAGAATGGTTTTCTAGCTTGAATTCTTCCATTCGCCATTCACTTGGCTCTTTCTTCCATTCTCCATTCACTTGGCTCTTTTTGTGTCATTCTTCAAGAAGAAATTATAAGGCATCTTTGTGCTCTTAAGATCACTGTTGCGGTCTCTGAACTCTTTCTTGTGATGATCTTGACACCAAACATTCTTTAGACATGTTGTCTCCGTATGATTTCATCTCATTATTAAGTTTTGTAACTCTTTTCATCTCATTATTCATTATTGAGTTATGTATCATTATTGAGTTCTGTAACTCTTTTCATGAACTCCTTGATTGTTTCTTTTGATGTTTGTTTTACACTCCAAAAATTTGCTCTTAATATTTGTGATTGTTTCTTTTGATGTTTGTTTTACACTCCAAAAATTTGCTCTTAATATTTGTAGTCTAATTTGTGATGTCTTTCGGAATCTCCTTTGTATTCTATGTGTAGTAGATTCCAAGCTGCTTTGGCTGATCCTTCATCAGAAATTCTTCCTCCAAGAAATTCTTTGCTCAAGACACTGAATTAGTTGTAAGGTAAGCTGATCATTGACTTCTAATTCTTCCCACTCTTTTACCGATTTAAGTTCTTCTTTTATCAGTATTTTACTTGTATTTGGTTTCTCTGGAATTCCTTTTGAAACAATAGTCCATAAAGACCTAGTCCGTAGTATTGACTTCATCCTCTTGATCCATAGGCTGAAGTTACTACCATCAAACACAGGAACGATTTGTGTTGTGTTCTGCTGCATCTTCTCTTGTGATAGATTTTTTTGTGGTTAGATCAACTTTAGCTCTGATACCATGTTGGAATTGTGTTTAAGAAAAATAAAAGTTGAATTTGCCTTCAAAAGAAGAGAGAAAATATGATTTCTGAAAGCTAACATTATTATTGATCGATTGTATTCTTTAGCTCTAAAGAACTTACATATATATAGTAAATAATATAAAATTTACAAAATAAATGGTAAACTTCTTATTCTAAAAATACCAAATTAATTATTTCCTATACTTATTTAATAAGGTAATTTCCTTTTTTTTTATTTCAGTGATCACACGGTGTCTAGCACCATGCTCATCTCTCCATTTCAATCCTTAGTTCACAATCTTCTTTCTTAATTGTTCCTTCTTCATTCTCAATCAAATGAGACAAGCTTATTCCAACAGAGTATCGTACAAATCCAAAACCTTTGTCTCTTTGAACACGAACCTCCCCAATAACTCCAGCGGCAAGAGAATAGAAGTGGCGGTGAAGATCAACCTGGGAAACCTGAAAATTTAAACAAAGGTTGTGTCAAGTCAACATAATTTCTATAACCACAATGTCCTTTTCTTGACCTCTGGACCAAGATTCCCAACGTAAACAGTTATGTACTGTGAGCATTGTTCTCAGGAGCATTCCGTTACTTGTATCTTTGCCATCCTCTGCAGAAACACAGAAGCCAATATTTCAACACTAAAAAGTGAGAACTAAAATCATTAGAGGCTTTCTTTGTTTCCAGCAAAACTTAAAGCAAAGAAGAGTAGAAGTTTCGTCTTTTGAATGTCAGTAGTAAAAAGATATAGAAAATTAAAAATCATTTGAAAAAAATAGAAAGACTACCCGAATTTTTTTTGAGTATATTTCATTTTATTGAATAGTGATCCAACATATAAAAAAAACTAACCCAGATCATGAGTCTAGGTCATCTGTTACAAATTATAGATCACATCTAACTTTTGAAATGGAAATTAGGATATTCAGTCGATAAACCTAAAAGGATAAAACAAGTCGAATAAGATTATAGAATAACACCCACAAATCTAGAAATGGTCCAAATTTTTGTCTTTAAAAGAAATTATAGAAAGAAGGGTGATTCAATATGCCAAGGATTTGATTGGTTAGTGCTGTATTTTATTTTATTTTGATTTAAAATTTTGAATATATATATTTTGGCTGCGAAAAATAAGTCCGTGACATTAAACAACAAGTAAATAAGTAAATGACTGATAGAGTACTTGAATAAAACAAAAATAAAGCCGCAACTGAGAAATTCCACTCTACAACGTATTCGCGCATACATGCCTGATACCCCTCCACATTAATATCTCTGCATATACATCCTTTGGAACCCCCTCAACAATGTCGGAACTAAGGCAAGTGCGTCATCTCTCACTATTTAATTTTTCATGTTCACATACATGAATGTTGATTGATTTATTTACTTAAGTCTGTCAATATTTCGAAAAGAAGATTGGATGGCAAGATCGCAATTATAACAGGCGGAGCCAGCGGTATCGGAGCCGAAGCGGCTAGGCTATTCACCGACCACGGAGCTAAAGTGGTCATAGTCGATATACAAGAGGAGCTAGGTCAAAACGTCGCCGTTTCCATCGGGAAAGAGAAAGCCAGTTTCTACCGCTGCGACGTAACAGAGGAGACAGAAGTGGAGAACGCCGTCGCGTTCACCGTCGAGAAGCACGGAAAGCTCAACGTTCTGTTCAGCAACGCCGGCATCTTGGATCCGCGGGGAAGCATCCTCGACTTGGATCTTGACCGGTTCGACCGCGTAATGGCGGTTAACGTTCGCGGCGCGGCTGCGTTTGTTAAACACGCGGCACGTGCGATGGTGGAGAGAGGCACGCGTGGGTCCATCGTGTGTACGACGAGTGTGTCGTCGGAGATTGGTGGTGGGAGACGTCACGGGTACACGGCGTCTAAACACGGGCTGCTCGGGCTGATCAGAACGGCGTGCGGAGAGCTGGGGAAGTATGGGATTAGAGTCAACGGTGTGGCACCGTACGCGCTGGCAACGCCGTTGACTAGCCATGACGAGGAAACGGGGAAGCGGGTGGAGGAAGAGTTTGCGGCCAAGGGGGTTCTCAAGGGTGTGGTGCTTAACGCTCGACACGTGGCGCAAGTGGCTCTGTTTTTGGCTTCTGATGAGTCGGTTTATATCAGTGGTCAGAATTTGGCGGTGGATAGAGGTTATAGTACGTGTCGTTAACGCAATGTTCAAATTTAGAGAAAGAAAGATAATAATTGAAACGTGGACTTTTATCATTTTTACTCTTTTTTCTTTTGCTGTAATAAAAGTGCTTAAAGATCTTTAGGTTCATATAAATTATTCTTACAAAGTAAACCGTATGAAAAAAAAACCATATGAGAGTAAATTAACAGAAGAAATGTATCAAAGCAGCTGTCATCTAGAAGAAGAAAAACGTTATAAACATGCCTATAATTGTATCATCTACTTTCCAGTTTTGTAAAGTGCAAATGGAATCTCTCGTGCAGGCTTATCTTTGAGTCCCCAAATTGGTAGAAAGAGCCATCTTTCAACCTTCAATGGGAAAACCATACTAATCCAGACTGAAGGCAACTTTTTCCCTCCGGTAGGGGAACTATAGGTCCCAGGAAAAGACGCCATAGATCTAGAATGATCGTTACCAACATAGAAGCACCTAAAGCATCAACAGCCACACGTGACAATTCCCATTTATCACTAGATTTCTCATCCATCCTGCAATACCACCATTACCAATGAAAAAACTTCTCTAAATGTAAGGAGATGAAAAAATCTAGGACATAGTAACACTATAGACCAGTTTCGATAGGCATCAGTCTTGTTTAAGGAGTCTCTTTACCTGAAGAACATTGGAAAGCTCACAATGAAGTATAAGGCATAGAACAAACATCCAACTCTGTACATGGCATTTCGGTCCACAAACTCATAGTAAGGAAACTGCAAATGTTTGAAAACAAAACAAAGACATATGAAACTTGTTTCTCAGGTAATTTCCAAAGAAGACTCTAGAATGATTTTACTAGCTAAAGATATATAGCCTTTAAGCATGATATATTTATATATACAAGAATAATTTATCAATAAGCTACTACTTGATAAAGCACGAAGTAAGTTGCTTTCTATTGTTCCCGGGATTAGCTAGAAACAGAAAACTAAAGAACTAATATATATACGCCCTGAGAAAAAAGTATCAAGCAAATGAACACCACAACATACATTTACAATAGAAACAGTCTCTAGGTACGCAATGAAATAAGAAAAGGCCAGTATCCATGCAGCCTCAAAACACCATCTCAGAGAATCTGGTAAATCAGAAATGGAATGTGTGAGGTTTGGTCAAGTCCATCGGACTTGTTCATCGGTTGGGCCGAGTTGCACAAGTTACGTATGGACAACCTATGGGCCTAATCGATAAAGCCCATTAGGTTAAGTGCTGGCAATACAAAGAAGGAGAGATCACGACAGAGATCTCTAAGCCAAGCTTCTGGGAGGCATCAGCCTCAAGCATCCAGAAAGAGCTTCCATAGCGTCTCTTAGAGAGATAGAGTAAGCTAGAGATAATTTGTTGTTCTAGGCTTAGCTCTTAGCCATTTACTCTTGTATTATCTCTTTATACTCTCTAGGGTTTGCATACCCAGGAACAGAGAGAGTAATGATCTTGTAAACCACATCGGAGGTGTTTTCCGATACTTCATAGTGGATGTTGTGGATCCTGGATCCACCCCAGATGTAGTGTGCTGCGGCCGCGAACTGGGTGAAAAATTCTTGAGTCATGAACAAGGATTGAATCAATGGGAAAGATCAAAGGGACCAGGGGATGTTATGAATCTCCAAGGAAGTCTTGTTAGAGTTACGATTGACTCTACAAGTGGTATCAGAAGAACCACGAATTCCGCAACAAGTGGTATCAAAGCGTAACAAGTGGTATCAGAGCATAGGCTCATTGATTCATGGAGTCCACATCTCTAGGAGGAGAGACATATGAAGTTGGTGGTCACGTGGTTTTACCCTAATCTGAGTAATACACCGAGATCAGATCAGGTCAAAGAGATTTTTGGTTTACAAGAGGAAGAAGGAAAACTGTTCGACGTTCTTCGCTGCAGTTGCACAAGTTTACGGAGGAAGGATTCACAAGTCAGTTGAATCGGTTGAGATGATTTCGAGTTTATGAAATCAGGATTTCTCTACAGTTCTCCAAGGGTGCAAGAATCTGCTACTATGTGAGAAGGGTTTTCAGGTTACTCACAAGTCGAGATGGTGGCAGGCTGCTAGCATAAGAAACAGAGGTTTCAGAGCTGTTTTCGATCTGCACTCACAAGGAGTGTGTGACAGTCACAAGGAGTGTGTGACTATATGCATTGGAGTTTCGGATTTCTTCATATTCTGCAAGTTATTGGAGTTGAAAGCATAGTGGAGCATAAGGGATTTTCGCACTGGTGTTTTGTATGGGATTATCTGAAGATTCAGTGAGGGATTTCACGGTGTTCTTGGGTTATCTCTACATGGTATATCAGTCGCAGGTGGTGTGTTAATCTATGGGGTTATTTCAGCTCGGTATCTCATGGAATTCTTGGAACTAGGGGACGCCTTAGAACCTTGAATGATATGAGTGTTTCATGGCTGTTCAGATGGTATTCTTTAGTCAGCGTGAAGGGTGTTGCAGAAGGGTTTGAAGGAGATCGACTCATGCAGGGTTCGTATATGTGTGATTATGAGAGTCTACAGCTGGGTAGAGGTTCAGAGAACAAGATACTACAAGACTGCTATTTTCAGAGGGAATGCAGTGTTGTTTTCTAAGCAGATATGTGTTTGGCGTAACACATAGTTTTCTGCTGGGATGGATCTGCAAGAACGAGAAGTTAATTGTTCAAGGCAGAGTTCGGCTGAACAGGTGGCGGTGTCAAATCGAGATTGATTCAGGATGGAAACAAGTATGTTTCGGGTTTTCTGCATGGGATTCAGTAGTAGTTTGTTTTGGCCTCTCAGGCATATGAGGGGAAACAAATGGGTCTACAAGGTTTCACGGTTGCAGAGGTAATGATTTGTTTGAGCAGAGGTTGAGCAGAGATTCTTTGCGTCGAAAGTCTTCTTAGCAGGTTGAGCTAAGCGGCGGGTTCTGTTGGCAACAGCAGCGGTTCAGAGAGATGTTCAAGGAAAGGTGTTCATTCAGGTTGTTACAAAGAAAATTCTCAGGATGGGGAGTTTGGTGTCTACAGGCTATTGAGGTTTGTTAGGATTGAGTCAAAGAGCTTCTGGTTTGAGGCAATGGTGATTCAGATTCTGCAAGAGCTTCAAATTAGCATCGACATCAGCTGGAAATTCTGGAGAAGAAGAATCAGTAGATTTGTAGTCATAATCACATGATTATTTCAGGAGTGACGAACCAATGATGATGCTAAAGGATATGGAGCATCAGAGAAAAAAAAAAGCAGATGACGTTTGTATGTGGTAGACAAAGACAACGTCAGAGACAGAGGAAGAAACGTTCACAGTGGAAGATCCTAATTCACGTGATGGTTTCAGGTCTATGAAATCATGATGAGAGACTTGCAAGGGATGCAGCGGTTGTTTGCAAGAAAGGGAAGACTCGCGCAAGCTGGAACATAACAGCTGCATAGGTTGGCGTGTTCATGATCAGAGTGTTGGAGATTGATTTGAGTCGTCTGGGATGGAGGATATCTCAAGGGAATACAAACTCACATTAAGTCAAAGCTAGGCTTAAAGGAGAAGGAATCAAAGGTCATCAATCTCACAGGGACTGAAGGTTTTCAGAGATCACAAGGAATGCAGGATGTCTTTGCGAAAGATGATCAACGGATCTTGCAGCTGCACAGGCTGGTTGTCGTGTGACAACAATGTGACGAAACAGAGGTGATTCTGTTTTTGGGTCAGTTCAAGTCAGTCTCGTGGGTGCATAAGAGGCTAGGTTTCTGGCTATGAGAAGAAAGCCAGAGGAGTCACCAAGTCAGTGTGACAGGAATAGGTTGTACCTCCACGAAGAAGAAACTAGAGTATGAGATAAGTGTGTAAAAGCCTACACAAGGGTGTGTTGGAGCAAATGGCTATTTGTGGTAACAACATGCAGAATCTTTAGTAATGTCGTGTGAGTGACGGGGAAAAATCTAAAGATAAAAAGGTGATTCAAGGTTAAACTTAGCTTGAAGATTCTGGTCAAAGGCAGAGGAAAATGCGCAGGCGGAATCGGGTTGAACAGGTTGTTACGACAGGTTGTAATCCTGAGGATAAAGGGTATAAGACAACAGTCATCAACACTTGTTCAAGAAGCAGAAAGTCGCTACCACAGCTAGGAGAAGCGTGTGTGAGTTATACCTTAGAGGAATCGTCATGGATGTCTGAGTCGGCAATTCCAGATGAATAGACTCAGAGGAGAAGTAAAGGACGCCGGTTTTGGTGTCACGACCACAGTGGTCAAGGTGGAGCTCTCGGATAAGAATTGAAGCTCAAAGGCAAAAGGAGAAATTTGCAGACTTGACCAGGTCGGAACTTCGTGCTTGAGCAAGTCAGGGTTCAAGTATAGCTACAGCTTGAGAAACTCGTCAAGGGTTCGAGTTTGACATGACATAAGCTGTAAGGGAGTATCTCAGGAGCATCACATGCATGTATGATGAGAGATATGTTCAAGGGCCGACATGAACATTGAACAGTTGCAGAAACTTAGTTACAGAGACATGGTACATCTAAAGGGTTATTTGATTCAGGTGGAGCCATTGAGATTATATAAGGATTGATGCATCAGGAAGATATATAATCTGATTCCAGGTGGAGTGAGTCACTGGTTTAGAAGATGTCTTGATTGGTTCAGCTGAAAGATAAAAGTTTCGGGTTAGCAACTTCGTCAGCTCAAGGGAGTAAGAGCTGAAAAGAAAGGTTATCCATGATAAGAGGCTCGTGGATATGTTCAGAGTGTCAAGGCCAGGAGTGTCAGGATCAGTTAACAAGTACAAGGCGCATCATCAGGAGATTTGTAAGAGGAGTCTTACATAAGGGAACTTGTAGGCGAGACAAGTAAATCGGCGTATGTATCAAGAGTACACTGCAGTGAGGTTGATATAGAGGACCACGAAATAAGAGCCGAGTATGATGCATGATAACACGTGGTGAGGTACTTGGTTAAACTGAAGGGAAGTAAGTATCAAGAGATACTGAAATATTGAGAAGTGAAGATGAAGAATGGTGAGATGAAGCAAAGTAAGAAACTGTTAGAAGACATTGCAGGGATTGCAGGGAAGTGTCTTACAGTTTGCAGGGATTGCAGGGAAGTGTCTTACAGTTTGTCCATCTCAGGAAGGGTAAGACTTGTTCTCCACAAGCAGGTTCATCTTAAGCTCAAGTCGTGAAACTGAAAGAAGCTTCATGAAGGTATAAGTGCAGGAAAGGCCGATTGCACTTATGGATCAGAACAGGTGGAGTTCTGGAATATGTTTGCATCATAGAAGAGAGGAAGTTTCCTCAAGGAAGTCCATTAGCTAATGGCCAGATACTCATCGATGGCTAGGTACTCATCAGGCTATGGTAGGTTCAATGACTAGCAGGCGTGTTCAAGTCGTTGATGGTGATGCACAGGTTTCGGCATTGGAGACATCTCAGTACAAGAAGGATATTGAGGAAAGGAATTCACAACTGAGTAAAGGAGGGATATCAGGCATTCCAGATAAGATATCACATGCAGCTAGTGAGGAAAGCCAAGGCGTATCATGGTGAAGATGGTATGAGGCTCAGTTAATTTAACTAGCAGTGGGGTCTAAATCTGTTAGTGGGGTTCTGTTGTTGCAGAACAGGTTGATCAGATGGTGGAGCAAAGATGTTTGTGTCGAAAGTCTTCCTAATCAGGTGGTGTTAGGCGGCGTGTCCTGCTTGTGCAGCGGTACAAAGTGATGCTCAAGTGCAGTCTGTTCAAGAACATCAAGGGTAAGTCAAAGACTGTTTCAGAGATATGGAGCATGAGTGACTTCAAGGGTTTGCGGTTGATTCAAGGAGGATTATGTGGTAGCAATGTTTGTTAACAACATAAAGGGTGAACCAAGGTTGTGTCGAAGGTCTGTCCAGCAGTGATGGTTGGATGGCGGGTCTTGTTCAGAGCAACAGCAGTACAAAAACGTGTTCAAGGCTGGAGTGTTTTAAAAAAGTAGAGAATCAGAGGTTGTTTCAGGTCTGAAGCATATATGGTTCGAAGGTAGCTGCACAGAATTCAGGTAATTTGGTTCAAGGCTCAGTGCACATGAGTGGAATCGAAAGGCTAAGGAGGAAATCAACTTGCAGAAAGATGTTCAGGTTTCTGTTCAACACTTGAACAGGTTCGTGATTTTTTGACAGCAAAGCTTTGTTGTTGATAAGTTCACGAGGAGTAAGATATGAAGTAACACGACTTCAATGAGGAGTTGAGCTTGACACTTGGAGTGTAACAGCTGGGTTAGCAACTCAAGACAATGGATGAAGGTGATGGAAATTCAGAATGGCAATGGGATTGTCACATACCTTTCATCAAGCATGATGTATATTTTCATTGATGGGGCTAAGTGGATTTAAGTGTTTAATCTACTTAAGCAGTTGTGGTGTATAAGTGGAAGCTTATGCAGGTTTCGAGAAGATCATGAAGGGACTTCAAGCTAAGCTCAAGATGGAGCTGAGAGAAGTGAGAAGAGATAAGAGAAGACAAAGAGATGCAGAGGATGAGCAGGTTTGCTCAAGTTTCAGGATATGTCGAGCACAAAGGAAGGGTTATGGACTTGGACCAAACAGGTGGAGATTTGTGAGGTTTGGTCAAGTCCATCGGACTTGTTCATCGGCTGGGCCGAGTTGCACAAGTTACGCATGGACAACCTATGGGCCTAATCGATAAAGCCCATTAGGTTAAGTGCTGGCAATACAAAGAAGGAGAGATCACGACAGAGATCTCTAAGCCAAGCTTCTGGGAGGCAGCAGCCTCAAGCATCCAGAAAGAGCTTCCATGGCGTCTCTTAGAGAGATAGAGTAAGCTAGAGATAATTTGTTGTTCTAGGTTTAGCTCTTAGCCATGTACTCTTGTATTATCTCTTTATACTCTCTAGGGTTTGCATACCCAGGAACAGAGAGAGTAATGATCTTGTAAACCACATCGGAGGTGTTTTCCGATACTTCATAGTGGATGTTGTGGATCCTGGATCCACCCCAGATGTAGTGTGCTGCGGCCGCGAACTGGGTGAAAAATTCTTGAGTCATGAACAAGGATTGAATCAATGGGAAAGATCAAAGGGACCAGGGGATGTTATGAATCTCCAAGGAAGTCTTGTTAGAGTTACGATTGACTCTACAAGTGGTATCAGAAGAACCACGAATTCCGCCACAAGTGGTATCAAAGCGTAACAGAATGTCGTAGCCTTCGAAGAGTAATGTTGGATGCAACGTGGTAAAAGAGGAAACAAACATGTGCCATGAAGAAAATGTGTTGTGAGGCACCTGTTCAGAACAAAAAGCAGCCATCATGAGCTCATGGAAACAATAAACACACAGACACAGACACACACAATGGATAACAGCCGAAGTTAGATGTGTGCTTGATTACATTATTCATTTTCCACGACGGAAAAGTATATGACGCTCCAAGAACTTGGAAGAAGTAGTGAGTCAAAAAGTAGTTTCCCACATAGCTGAAAATAATTATCCAGAGATTTGCTTGTGGTAGGAATAAAGTCCTTAATTGATACAACAATGGATGAGATTTCAAACTCTCACCTCTGTAATTATTAAGAAATTAAAGGCACCGTGTTAAACTAAACTTTATTAATGTCAAAAACATAATAAAGAAAGTGTTGATTATGTGTAAGAATTTCTGGTATTATATTAATAATGTTTAGGAAAATAACTAAGAAATATGCAGCGAGAGTTTCTCTACATGTGATTTGGTAAACCAAATAGCTTAAAATTAAAACAGAGAAGGAAGAAAGCTTGCCTTAACCCAATAACGGTCCTTCCAGCATAAGCCTCTGTCGGCCTGAAGAAAGGAAGACGAGAGCGGTTAACTATCAGTTAGAGACACAAGTAAATGATAATGGCCATAGAACAACAAGTCAACATGTTTGCTGACACTGAAACAGAGTTCTCAAACCATAACAGAGTCATCATAGCTTCTATACAACAAAATAACATAAAGATCTTCGTTTAAACAGGTTACATGCATTTAATTTAGTAGATGTACAATACCCTCTTTAGATGTTTTCGAATTTTCCATTAACGTAGTAACTTCTAATCCAAGGTAAGGTGACAAAATAAAAAGAAAATGGATTAATGAGAAAATAAGAAGTTTGTAGCAGTGTTGTTAAGTATAACCTTTCCAATAACCAACATTGGTATCAAGAAAGCAGGAACAGCTGAAACCAAGGCCACAAGCAGATACTCCAACTCCGTGAATGTCTGCTAGTTGGCAATTAAAAATTTAAATCGTTTTCAACTGTGAATATCTAGTTGCATGGAGCTAAACAAGCCAACTCCGTGATAGGTAGACTCCATATGAAACATATTGATAATCTTACAGAAACGGACCTCGTAAAGCTTGTAAGGAACAATGATTCCCAAGAAGAGAGTAAGCCAGAAAGGAGTGTAGAAGAGGAAGAAGAGCTCTCCCCATCTCTTGCTTGGATTTTGTGCCAGCCACAAGCTCCGAGAAACATCACTTGATCCTGTAAAAAACTTTATATTATATTATGTTAACAAAAATCGGTAAAACAGAAGAAGCAGAAGAGATGGGCGTTACCTGACATCCTCCTTGTGACCGGAAAATCTGGAGATTGGCTTTGGGAAGAGAAACGTTTTGATTGGTTACTTGAAGTGATTACTCTGTACGATCGACCAAATAAATAATCACAACGAGGTGATCGTGACAGCTCTACTATCGTGATTATGACCGGAATTATGTCCGCAGTTAAGATTTAATCACATGTGACGTTACTCCATGGACCATTCTGACAAGCTGCAGAGATGTACTTGGAAAGCAAGCAATCAACAGAAGGGCTGAAGAATAAGGAAATAAGTATGAACTGGAGGACTTAAAAGAAAGTCAATGGGCGAACAGAAGATTTGAGCTACCAGCTTAATGTCACAATATTACACTTAGTCAACAATAATGTGTTCATTAAAAATATAGTTTTGGTCCTTTTGGATGCGTACACTCAACTCGGTTTCTTACGCTAAAAGTTGGCGTAATAACCCCATCACGTCATCCAAGAGGTGTTGAAGGCAAAACTATCTTATCAGAGCATATCAAATTTATCTCTATTTTTCTTTATAATAGAAAATAAAAATGGGAATTTTACTTCCATATATTTTTCTATAATAAATAAATGTTATATTTTTCTTTATTATAAAACAATTCTACTTTTCAAATTTAAATATAGAAGCATGAAACAGCCATTCATTTATAATAAGAAAAATATAACATTTTCTATTATACATTAACATATTTGAGAAATATATCTATTTAAAAATTCCTATACATTAAAAAATAAAAATAGGTTGGAGATGGTCTTAAATAATAAATGACCTGTCTTCTTTTTAATCTCAATCTGGATAAAGAAAATAGAGACAAATTAGATATGCTCTAATAATTTGGAGTGTTAATTTGTAAGTATTTTTTTTGCAGTGTCAAAAATATAGTTAGATGCTTACTAGTTGGTGTGACACAATGTCTAAGATAATAACTAGGATAATAAACACTATCAGTCAAGGTATTTATCCAAATTTATTATTATTTACATGAGATCTTTTAAATTATTATTATCTAATTATATTATAAATTTGTGTCATATATATTTTGTATCGATCTAACTTAAGATCCACAAAAATTTATTAATTGATCGTGTTTATTAATTTATTGAATATTAATTTATATAAAAAACTAAAGATCTAACATGTTTGTGTCCTTGATAGTTAATGTGAACCAACTCAATATGAGATCTTATCATTTGGAGTGTTAATTTGTGTATGTTTTTGGCAGTGTGACAAAATAGTTAGCTGCTTACTAGATGGTGTGACTCAATGTCTAATACTTGAAATATTTGATCAAAAATCTATCATCCAAGTGATTAATTATTTTATAAAATAAAACATTATACTAAGTATATAATTTGGCATATAAAAAATTATGAATTAAACTAAATATATATTATTGTATTTTAATATTAATAAATAATATATTAATTATTATAATAATTCCTAATATTTATATATTTTATTACTATTATATTATACTCCCTCCGTTTCATAATACTTGATGTTTTGCTTTCATGCACAAAGATTAAGGAAAATTACATTTCTTTAAAAAGTTATTTTAAATATATAATTTTAAAATCAGTTAACCAATAATAAAAAAGACTGTAAAATCTAATTGGTTGAACAATTTTCAATAAAATTAAAGTTAACCTTAAAATCTCAAAACTTCATGTAATTTGAAACAAAATAATCCTTCTAAAACATCAACTATATTGAAACGGAGGGAGTAACTTTTAAGCGATTCAGAAAAATAATTACCACAATTTTTAAATGTGTACATCTAGGCGCGACATAAGCTGCAACTTAAAACATTTCTTAAATCGCTCTTAATTGTCTCTTTCATAAAAGTTATATATATATATATACATATATATTACAGTACTTAGTTTGGTTTATTTGCGTTAGCTAAGGACTATTTGGAAGTTTCGAATGATCGAATCAAATGTTTTGAACGATGGAATCAATCTTTTTTTGTTTTTGAGTTTAGTTTATTTGTTTATTGATGTATTCGCTTTTTGGAGCACAAATTGTTGAGACTGAGTTGTCGATGCTCGGCCATCATTTATGATGATTTGAAGAGTACGAGAAACATTCTTACTAGTAGGAACATGTGGGAGTTTTTCAAGAGTGTCACTTATACATTTTTCACACATATTAAAAAATTCAATAAAATACATTTATATTTTTATTAATATCACATATCTAACCAATAGTATTTTAGATAAATAGATTTATTTATGAGATCAATGCATTTTGCAATTAATTTTGAGCTGAAAGTTTGTATAAATTACATTGGTATTGTAGAATGACATCTATCTTATTAAAACAGAAACATTCTATTGGACTTAACATTTATTTTATAAAATTTTAAATTAAATACACATTTATACTTTATAATTAAACCTACATTAATCACTAATATTCATTTCTTTATACTACTATCCATGTTTCCAAACAATA
Source organism: Raphanus sativus (assembly GCF_000801105.2). NCBI lineage: Eukaryota > Viridiplantae > Streptophyta > Magnoliopsida > Brassicales > Brassicaceae > Raphanus > Raphanus sativus. The sequence goes on from NC_079516.1 coordinate 42,380,042, forward strand.
TACTTATTTCTTTATACTACTATCACTGTTTCCAAACAATATATTTTTTATACTACTATCAATGTTTCCAAACAATACAATAATTAATCTTAGTTATTTTATATCTACAATAATTAATCTTAGTTATTTTATATCTATCATTTTCTTTTTAAAATTTTGTAGAAACGTCATAATTTCATAAATTGTAAAATAATGAACTTTAAAATTTGGATTATAAGATTACAAATAATGAAAAAATTATAATTTAAATCAAATTAGATTACATATCGGTCATCCATCAGTTCAATCGGTTAGTCTCGGGTAGTAATTTTTTTAATATGAATATTTTTAAAAACCTAAATTGAATTGTCAGATCTCCGGATTAACCGGTGTAATCACAATCGGGTTGAATTTAAAAACACTAATTTAAATGCAAAAATATTTTAAATACACATTTTTTAAAAATTAGCAAAATATTTATTAAGTTATTAGTGAATTTTTTAATCGTAAAATATTTGGCGCTTTCAAAGCGCGGATCAAGATCTAGTCTTATATTAGGTATGGTAGAAAAATGTTTGAAAAGATATTATAATATATTTACAGTTCACTATTAATAAATTAAATAAAAATCGTATGTGTATGTGATATTATGTTTTGAAAGATTCAATACATTCTTTTTTTCACACTAAAGATTTCATTGATTCAACAGAGAAGGATTCGGTGATGGAATACAAGAGCTGGCAGGTTCTAAACCTCCAGAGACAAAACCCTAAATTACAATACATTCACATTATCTATAAAAGCAACTTCAATTGATGGTTTTATCCATTAGACTTCTAATATTTATCTTATTAAAACATTTATTTTGTAAGTTTTTAAATTAAATACACTTTTATACTTTATAGTTAAACCTACATTAATCACTAATGTTCATTTCTTTATACTACTATCCATGTTTCCAAACAATATACTTATTTCTTTATACTACTATTACTGTTTCCAAACAATATATTTTTTATACTACTATCAATGTTTCCAAACAATACAATAATTAATCTTAGTTATTTTATATCTATCATTTTCTTTTAAAAATTTTGTAGAAACGTCATAATTTCATAAATTGTAAAATAATGAACTTTAAAATTTGGATTATAAGATTACAAATAATGAAAAAATTATAATTTAAATCAAATTAGATTACATATCGGTCATCCATCAGTTCAATCGGTTAGTCTCGGGTAGTAATTTTTTTAATATGAATATTTTAAAAACCTAAATTGAATTGTCAGATCTCCGGATTAACCGGTGTAATCACAATCAGGTTGAATTTAAAAACACTAATTTAAATGCAAAAATATTACAAATACACATTTTTAAAAAATTACCAAAATATTTATTAAGTTATTAGTGAATTTTTTAATCGTAAAATATTCCGCGCTTCCAAAGCGCGGATCAAGATCTAGTTCTTTTTAAAATAAGAAAAATGAGCTAAAATGACACTTAATAAGAAACAGATGGAGTAACATTTTTATTTGATTATTTGTAATCTATTCTATTTTTATTAGACCAATCCATAGTAATTTAACATGTCTTATTTGATATTTGTCTTAATCAATCAAAAATATAAACATTAAAGTAAATCACAAAGAATATATATTTTATTATAAAAATACAAAAAAATCGCCAGCCAGTTAGCTCAATAAACTGATTAATTGGTCCATTTATCGATTAGTCGATCTATTATTTGGTTAATCGGTCCAACTCAACAAAAAAAAATGGTAAACTATGAAAGTAATTTTAGGGTTTATTAAGAAGCCCAAATACTAGACTAAGTCTATAGATCACAGTCTCACCTCTTTTTCCCTCACTAACCGATGTGGGTGGATTTTTGTGCACCTTGATTAATAATCGAAAATAAATAAAATACACTGTTGAAAATCAAAGTCGGGTTGATTAGCTTCAGCAAAAGGTCCATGCCACTAGGTGAACGACTTGATTGTTCAATTATGCATATATTAATATATTCACATCAATAAAAATTTACTTTCGTCAACCGGAATCTGATTAAATCGTTATATTCTAAGGATATTATTGCTTATAATCTTTTTTTTTCTCTAGTTTCACATCTCAAACACTATCAAATATTTAGTGTAGATTTTATGATGTAAACTAGATTCATCAACCAAGGCTTCCATAATTGCTTTTTGTTTTACATTTACAACTTCATATTCTAACCTCACCGAATACAATCCTGATTGCATGTGTTTCCACACATATCCATCCTTTCTCTCAAGGCGACTTGGCTGAATCTCCAAATTAAATTCCACGTCGTCAGGCACCAGAAGCTACCTAATAAGCCGTTTGTTCCAGCTCTGGTCTCGTGGATTAGGAGATGATGCACTCTCAGTTCCCGATTGAATTCTTCCCCCACAGGGATGGCTGTTCTCGCTTGTACATCGGAATCCAAAAATCATCCTAAACGTTAGTTTCATCCCCATGACAATCGTGCGGAGCACCCTGTCACTTAACACCGATTACACTAGCTGTTCATAAGCTACTCCAACCAAACGATGGATTGTTTGCCTTTCCAACCAGCAGAGTGTTTGAGTGGTGAAAGTATCACCCTCTCAGAACTCTATCCAGCTGTGACTCAGGATAAATTAAAATCCTCCAAACTTATTTGAAAGCAATGCGAGATCTATAAATCACAATCCTTGTTTTTCTAGAGATATAGAAATTATGTCCCAAGCTAGTAGCCGCACCATGATCTTAATATACCTCGAGTCATCCTTTTATGGATTTCTTGTGGTAGTAAAAAGCAAGACAGCGTAAATGTTGGTACTCCTTGTGCAACTGATTTGATTTGAACCTCCTTGCCTCCTTTAGAAAGGTAATCAGCCTCCTATGTGTTTACTCACAAAACGATCTTGGACATATGTAAAAACTTGCTTTTTGGAGCCACAGATCTTTTCTTCCATGCCGAGGTAAATACCCATTCCTCTCTCTTTGTTAGTTCTTTTTTTTTTGTCATCGACTTTACAGACTCAAGAGGACTCTGTAAACCAAACTGTTAGCTCCGCATCCATATGCACGACAAAGGTCGGTTGCTTCCTAGCACAACGTGCGAGGCTGTCGGCCTTTTGATTCTTCGTGCGAGATACATGAATAATATCTGAGCTGTGAAAGCTTCCTTTCAAAGTCTCGATATCTGCTAAATAGGTTGCAAAAGCAAGTCATTCCTCTGGTTCCGAAACCATCTTCACCAATTGAGAACAATCTGTCGCAAATGTAACCATGTACTGTCTTAGATTCCACATTATACATTCCATTACCCAAATCAATGCTTTTATCTCTGAATGAAGAGGAGATAGAGAAGCTCTGACATTTCGTGCTCCCATAAGTCCATCATATCCCTCGAGAATACTATATCAATCTTGTCCTGAGAAATTCTCTTTGTCCTTCAATAATCCATCAATAAAACACCACCTCCCTAGAATGAGCGGCAGATCCGATGGTTGTTGACCTATTACCGGTGGAGAGATAACTTGTGCCTCCTTCCAAAGCCTTGATTCTGTTTCCGCTAGTTTTAGGGTATCTATAGGATCAATATCCAGATTGCTAAAAACTTTATTGTTTTTCCCTTTCCAAATATACCATAATATCCATGCAAACTGATGATCTTCCAATTTTGGTAGAATTCTCCGGAATAAATAATCCATATTAGTAAAAATAGATTCAGTGGGAAAGACAAGACAGTGTGATTAGATGGGATTTGAGACAAAGCCCAAACCTGACGCACTGAATGACAATCAAAAAATACATGATTAATTATTTCCTCTGACGCACCACATCTATCACAATATAAATCTCTTTGTTAGTTCTATATAAACTTTTTAGGTCTTATTTTATGGATGTTATAAGCTTAGAACCGAACTGAACTGAAAAAATCAATCTATACTATTAAAGCATGATTTATTATAGTATTTTGCCATTGGTTTAATTTAATAATTACAAGAAATGTCATTCCTATAATTATGCTTAACAATTTTAATTACTTATTAACATAAATGCTCATATTTAAGGTTATATGTATGCAATTTTTTAATCTATGAAAATATAAAAAAATCTATTAATTTAATTAATTTTATAATAATGAAATTATTTTGCATTATCTAAACTCGCGAAAAGTAGTTATACTTATTTTTGGTTTTTTCATTAATGAATTGAGCGTTTTAGCCAAATCACTGAAAAGAAAATACATAAAAAAATTATAAACGAAGGGCCTAATAATTTTTATATTGTTTCGATACATGATTAATTATGGCCTTAACCAGTGGCTTATTCAATGTGACCGCAATGAGTAACCGAGCCATATCCAACCCTAGTACACCCCTCCATTTTGGATGGAGTTTGAGAAAAACGACCCACTGATGTCAGATAACGCTTTTAAACCCAACTGATAGATATGTGGCTATGCAATGAGTTGAGGTCCACCTAAAGTGGCATGGCTGTGAAGTACGGAGGTATCGATCCGGTTTCAGGCATCCATTCACTGAGCATCAAAGACAATGCCAAGAGACGCAACAGCTCCGCTTAAGCAACATGATTCCTTAAAGCCTCATTCTCTACCCGAAACAGAACAATATCCTTATTGATGAATTGCACATCAAATCTTCCCCTTTGAGCTAGGAACAGACTAGATCTTGTTGGCAATAGTGTTGATTGAGCCCACATGAGGCGGCATCAATCAACTCCACATGAGGAAGTTGGTAGCACTGAGTTTTGTCACGTTTTTCATAGTGACATTGATAAGGCCATTTGAAATCGGAGAGATCAGTTTCCTGAGATGTGGCAGGTGAACTTGTCATATACTAAAGGAGTTAAGAAGAAGATAATTATTAGAAAGAAAAAAAATGGCGGCCACGATCTTATGGTCTGATTTTTTATATGGGAATAGAGGCTAAATAATTCCATTAGATTACTTGATTACAATAACATACACGTGATAGGGTTTAAATGTTTAGTGTTGTAATCCTTTCCATAACTATATTCTACATATAGATACACCAATTTGGCTTATATAAGTGTTTGTTCTTGGAATTGTTCCTGTGAAGACAAGAGTCAAGACCATCAGGTAAGGTTAGATATACATAGCATGTAAAGAAGGGGAGGGTATATACATTTCGTATAGTAGTACCTCTGTAACAAACAAGGCGTGGAAGCCATATGGGACCCTATGTGGCAGCTCCACCACTGCGACTGGCTCCGACGACATTGTTTTTGCGTCTATCACATTCACACATGATTTTCTGCCCATTTTCGTTCATCATTATATTAATATCGTTCCGTACAGACACAAAAGAAACCAAATGAAAACTGGTAAGGAAGCATGTAAATAAATAAGAACTATACCCTGTGTTTTCATCATGAACAAAGAATATCAAGTAACCGTCGTCTCCTTCTGCTGTCCCGCGCGGGACGTATATTGGGTCTGAGCCATATACTCCGTGTCCGGGCTTATATATTCCTTTGATATTGCCTCCTATTTGCAGCATTGTTTTGCCTGTCTCAGCTTCCGCATGCAGATCAAACTTGATAATTCCTGTAACCTTTGAAATGCCGTCCAGAAATGTTCCAATACCATATACATATCTCTGTTTCCTTAATACACCGAACAAAGCAAAAAGAGAGATGAGGTTTTCTTGCATATTTAGCACTCATGGTCATGGACAAAGGTGAAATCATACTTTCCAGTGTAGGACTCATTGATTCTTGGGAAATCAACTGAAGATGCAGATAGTTTCTTCTGAGAAGCTGAGCCCGTTTTCATGTTGAATCTCATTTCATACCTGCACAAGCAATAGTTGAGGAACGTGTGTCTGATCTACGAGAGAGAATACGAGATGTATCAGGTCAGGGATCCTTACAGTTCGTTGCTAAAACTTCTAAGTACTTCGTCCTCATTCCCGCTGACCATGTCAAGATTTGGGTTCTCAAGGCGACAAGTGATAAGGACGACTTCTTCATCTTCTTCCCAAGCATTGGCTGGTGATATACGGAATCATTCATAGAAATTTAATTGGTACATAGAGTATAAGACTGATCATATGTACCCTTAAACAGATATAGCAAAGCACGCACCGTTGTGGAATATAAAGCAGTTGGGAAGCTCAAACCATTTAATCATTAGGTCATCCTTGGCATACCGTGGAAGAACACCAAAACGAGCCTTTTTTGTAGGATCAAAGGAATACAGCATTTTCTTCTCTTTCACCATTTCCTTAGAATAAATTTTCGAAAACAAAAGAATGAATGTATAACCAATTTTTATGTTTCTCAAAGGAAGTATAAAAAACAAGTGTCCCTTGTTTGCTTATAATCATCTTCTCTTGCACACCATTTCAACTTAACTATAAGGGAAGCAAAAATAAATAGTTAGTGTAAACCTTAAATTTAATGAGTACCTTTGGCCTGAAGTGCATAGGAAGATCCATGAAGATGGAGTAATTCTCGGTAATAGCAAAATCATGCATCATGATTGGCTCTGATATAGTAATTGGGACAGGGTCATGCATAAAACCATCTTTCGAGATAACTCTGTATATGAGATATGGGGGCATATGCGAATAGCCAAATGTAAACATTTCACCTGTAAAGAGAGTCGAGAGAAGGCCCATCATGGGTCAACAGAAATAGTAGCTCTCATCTCTCACAAAAAAAAGACTTACCCGTAGGGGCGAAGCTACGTCAATGACTAGGGGTGCACGTGCACCCATTCCATTTTAGATATTTAATGTTTCACTTTGGGAAGTGTGTGCTGGAAGTGGTTAATTTGGTAACTATACACCCATAGTTTCCTCGGAAGCTTGGTTCGATTCTCCCCAACACCATTATTTTGCACCCACTCAAAGAAAACTCTGGCTTCGCCTTCCGTAGCAGGGTCAACTTTTGGGTGGGCAGTGAAAGAGTGGGTCAATCTCTTGTCATAATCTGCACTAGATTTTGACCCGTCCTTAAAAAAACGGGTATTATTTTCACTTTTATGAACTATATAATTTATTTGTAATTATTGAATGTATTTATCTTAGTAAAATTTTATTTATAATAAATTCGACAAGAATCTTTCTGGTAAACTATGTGTTTTTCTAATTTTATTTTATTCCCTCTCCAATCAACATATTTATTTGGCTTGTTATTACAATAAATGATCTTACAACGCAAATGTACAATACTTTATATTGATATTTTGTTTTGTGTAGTTTTTTGTTAAAAGAAATGATTTTGAATCCAAATTTACAGTAATTTTATATTGATTATTTGATTCCGAAAATCTGAAACGCAAACCGATCAGAACCAAACCCGTATGGATATTCAAAAGTTCTTTTCTAGTCATTATTATATATCGTATATATGTCATTATATAATTAATAACTAATAATATTTTATACGTACTTTCAAATAAATAATTACATATATTATATTTTAAAATTTAATAAGAAATATAAAAACCATAATTTGAGTTGGTATTTGAAATTGGGTTTTGTATTGTATTTTTCTTATATATGTTAGAAAACGTTTTTTAATAAGATAGATAGATGCCACGAGTTTGAAGGTCGCCATCTTCCAAAACTTTTATGACATCTATAAAGACCAAACGAGAATGATTTTTTTTGGTGTCCTATCCAAATCTAAAAAAATATGTTTTTTTTTAATCAGAAAAAGAGCATGCTTTTTAGATTTGGATATGCTTTTTATATACAAGAAATAAATGAGTAATTGTGGCCATAAACACACATCGAAGTTTGTAAGGGAAATTGCAAGTTTTGCTGTTTTAAATGTTGTTTACACAAATAAAATAAAATAATTCAAGCCAATATTATTATATACAAAAATAAATTCACCCATTTCAAATACCAAATTTTGAAAATACAAAGCATATTTTCAAATATGTACTCAGAACAAGAAAAAATCCTCGATCTGAACTTAAGTTTGCGCTAATCGGTAATAATAAGACCGAATCCACCAAAATGATTTTCTTTAACTCATAAAGTTAATTTAACTACATATATAATTAACGGATTGTTTTTTTTGCTAAAGGATTAAAAATATATATATATATATATATATATATATATATATATATATATATATATATATATATATATATTCGGTGTTTAAAACTTGATATAATTAACAGATTGAGCGATTCATGAACACAAATAGAAAATTCTTTTATACATTCACGACTCCGCGTTTGTGCGGGGGTATATCCCTAGTTCAAGGGAGAATGTGAAGAACAAAGATTGCATACGGTATGTGGAAAAATGCTTTTTAATATAATTTTATTTAAAAAAAAAGAATTTAGGATATGATTTATTTTCGAGGGTCATTAGACTATGATGATAATTAATATGATACATGAAACTTATAATTTTCGTTTTGTAGTGCGTTCGCATATTATAATCATGATGCGTAGCGTAATTCTGTTTCGTATGGCTTATGTTATTAATTAACTAGAGAAGTCTACACTGTAATTTTGGGAGGTAATATCTAGAGGATAACACGAACACCATTCAACGTCTTAACTAATGATAATGTCAATACTCGGGCACAATTAGCCTTAGCTAGTTCAAGCCATCAGCAGCCTTCAATTTTCCATCGTAACATAAGACTATGTAAACGTTAACCTTTCAGCGAGTAGGTATGCCTCTAAACATGTATTGTTTTGGATATTCAAATTTGCTATACAGAAGAAAACTTTAACACTCTCTGTGTTCTTTTTCAACACCCAAGTAAACTCTGCGATCATGAATCAGCAAATTTACACAAGGTACCAACAAGTCTAGAGTATTTCTCTGGAAAGTAGCGGCTTTATCCTACTTCAGTTGTCTCCAGTGCCAAGTTGCAACTCCTGTCTCACCTGCTTCAGCTGTGACACAAAACTTTATTAATATCATCCTAAAGTGAAATGCAAGAAAGTACATTTAAAACTTTGGTATTGAGACTTACCACAGCCTTTATTTGATCCCTGGCAGTAGTAGTTCCTCCAGTGACACAATCATCATGGTAAGGGCTACAGATACGCACTTCTCCCGATACCAGAATGTCTTTGTTTACCCACTGTACAGGAAGCCTGGAGCAGCACATAACATTATTCAATTAGAAAAGAGTAAATGTTTCTGCAAACCAAGAGCAATACTGAATCAAGATTCAAACATACTTCTCACACAATAACACACAATATCTAATTCCAAGAACAGTTCCAACGATTCACAGTTTGCTGTTTAACAATCATATCATAAATCAATCTTTAATGTTATCTTCTTAATATAAGAAAATAACCTAAACCACACAAAAAGAACCGAAAAAGAAGCAAAAGATCCTTACGTCTTAGAGAAAGCATCGAAGATCTTCTGTGCCTCTGCGGTAGCACCAACACCAATGCTCTTGATTTCCCTGCGTAGTACACGTTTCCTCGTAAACCTCAATTAATCAAATCAAACGCACAAGTGAAGAATTAGACTCAATCATAAAAGAGTTTTGCACCTAGTAGCGATCGCCTCTTCTTTTATGTTGTGAAGGTATGCACTTCTGGAGCTCACAGTTCTTGTTGAACTCTTCTCCTTGTCCACTTCCTTAATCCCATCAACCTGCGATCGGAGGCGTAATGTTCGACGGAATATGCTTTCTCGAGGTTTGGTCTCTGTTTTTCTCTCTTCTCTGCTAAGCATCGACTCTCTATGAGTCATCGACTCTCTCTGAGCCATCGACTCTCTCTGAGCCATCGACTCTGTTTCAGTCCTTGAGCTGTAAAAAGAAGAACAACAACGTCAGACCAATAAAAATTATATATAATAGTTAAGATGAATTTTCCTTTTCTTAAGAGGTAAGAGACGTACTCTCTAGTAAACTGCAAAGCGTCTTTTATACTGTCTTCTAAAGAGTTCAATATTAGAGTTACGTCAGTACAGCGTGCCATGCAGTTATAATAGAGTGTACCGAGACCTCGGATTAACAGGTCTCCAATGTCTTTGGGGACATAGCCCCCTAAAACACCTAGTTTCAACACCATGTGTTGAATTCTGAAGACAAACTTAGCTCTATCTGCCAGTTCTATGCCATTTGTTCTCAAAATCTCCAAATCTTTGTCCACGTCCAAAGTCTTCACATACTCGACCATCTCAGGCAAGTACGGGATCACTGCCATCTTCCATATTGTCCAATCAAGCCTGCTAGCATAAAACTAAAAAACCAAAAAGAAATGGAAATGGAAATGTAAATTAGCAGTCTCCACTTGTCACAAAATCGTGTTTCCTTATTGTATTTGCAAACATTAAACAATTATTTCCTTTTATATAAAGAAAATCATTTTCTTGCTTCAACATAATTCGCATGATTCTCATAACAGCAAATAAATATCTATTTCTCGAATATAAGTAATAAAAGATAATGGAACGATTCAAGATCTGAAATTACCTCTTTGGGAAAGCACTCTCCATGGTCTATAGGAATCAACTTGCCTCCTTTGTTAAGTATGTTGTCCTGGTTTCTGTCCGTGTTGCCATATCGGATATCCAGAAGTGTCATCTTCTGGAAATCTGGGAGACTGAAAATATCATCACTGCTCTCACCATGGACATACCACTTCTGGTTTGGAATGAACTGCTGTAGCGATCCTTTTATCCACCTTTTCTCTCTGTCCCCTTTGAAGTCCACGCAACGAACCATTGTTGTTGGAGGGACACCTCCGAATCCATCTCCTTCTCTGTCCTTGGGCAAATCCAACAAATATGCAGCCACCTCTCTGTTGGCTTTTTCTCCTTTCCTCCAACGACCATCTCCCTCATCTTCTTCCTCTTCCGGTTTGAAGACTGCCACCTTCTTCATTTTGTCGTCCATGAAGAAGTACACTCCATTACTTGCACGAGAACTCTTCTGCGCAAAAATCTTCTTCTTCAAGGCCATGTTGACAGCTACAATTTGTGCCCTCATAACTGGAAAGGGGAGAATCTCCACAACCAAATCTTGCTCCATAGGGTACCTAAACCAACAACACCATGCAAACATTATTTTAGATTTAAAAATAGCAAAATAAGATAGTAATATATTGAGAAATGTAAGAGGAAGAAGTGTGAGTCACAGACAAAAATATGGAAGGAATGAACGATGGAAGTAAGCTAGTGGTATTTAAAGATAAAGGACCTCAACCACTATCTTAATTGCCAAACGAAGAAAGCTCAGTGTAGACAACATAAGTAGCCTATAACTTTCTCGAAACTAATTATCAAACTCACGCAGCGGTAGCAAAAAACTAGCTGACTAACTTCTTTAAAAACACTACTCGAACATGAGGTTTGATGCTGATTTACAGGCATGAAAATGCATAGTCCCAAAAAACTGAATCAAGATTCAAACATACATATCATAAATGATTCAAAGAACAATCCCAATGATTCACAGTTTTCTGTTTAACAATCTTATCATAAATCAATCTTGTTTATCTTCTTAACACAAGAAACTAACCTAAACCACAAAAAAAAAAAAGATTCAAAGAACAAAAGATACTTACGTCTTAGAGAAAGCGTCGAAGCTCTTCTGCGCCTCTTCTACAACACCAACACCAATGCTTTCGATTTTCCTGCGTAATACACGTTTCCTCGTAAAGCTCAATTTAATCATAAAAGAGGTAATGATGCTGATTTACAAGGCATTTTCACAGCAAGGAAAAGCATAGTCCCAAACAGAATGCAACTTCAGCAAACGAACGCTAATAAAAACAAACGGTCCACAATAACACTAATTCCAAGAACAATCCGAATGATTCACAGTTTGCTGTTTAACAATCAAATCATAATTAATCTTTAATGTTATCTTCTTAACACAAAAACTAACCTAAACCACTAATGAACAAAATCTTAAGAGAGTTTTATCAATAAGAAAGTTACCTCTTCAAGTTTATATACTCTACGCTTTCTCAACCACCACAAAAGAAAAAAGATTCAAAAGATCCTTACGACTTAGACAAGTCGTTGAAGACCTTCTGCGCCTCTGCGGTAACACCAACACCAATGCTCTCGATTTCCCTGCGTGATCTCGTTAAGCTCAATTTAAATAAATCAAAACACAAAGTGAAGAAATCTGACTCAATCGTAAAAGAGTTTCCAAAACAAACTAACTCACCTAATAGCGATCGCCTCTTTCTCTTCGAGTCCAGAGAGATCAATCCAACGCTCTTTCGAAGCGAGCGGATCCTCACACTTCCCTAAATACGTAAGCGTCGATATGAAATTATCATTCACCATTCGTGTATTCATCGAATCTCCAGTTTCCGGAATCGTTCCCTCTTGTAAAATCCACGTCAAGGAACAAACAAAAAAATTTCAAGCGCAAGAAGCAAAAGCCACCTAAAAGAATCTCCAACGATGTTCTCAACTAGACGAAGTCGAAGAGATAAGAAAAAAAACTACGGTGATGATTAATTTTAACTATGGTGGATCAGGATCATACGCCAAGACGATCCCTTGAACTCGAATCCAGTCGTCAGCTTAACATCGTATATCTTCCCCACCTGGAACTTATCTCCACCTGCGATTTCGATCTCCGTCGCGTTTGCTGGACTCATGATTCGTCTCGAACCTCCTCTCGCTCTCTCCCGCCTCACTCTGTAACCGTAAATGAGATCTCAATCCACAATCCACAGATATAATTCAAATTCAAACTTTTATCTTTGAGAATAGGCCTCATTTGGCCCAATTAAATTTTTGGTTTGAACGGGCCCAACTTTGCGACATCGGATCACATCTACTTTGCATGCAATCAAGTCTGGGACCCACTTCTCATCTTGGGATGACATCATCGCTCACTCTCAAACTGCCTCTTGAAATCTTTCCATCCCTGACGTGGCAAGCGGTGATCTACAACTTTTGGGTGGGAGAGGAATTAAAGGCTCCACCGTGGAAACCATCGATCGCCTGATCAGATCATCCACCATCATTCAGAACAGAATTAGCATGATCGCCACTGCTAATTCAATACTGGTTCTCTTTATTCCCGTAATCCTTCCTTCATCTGGGTTCGTCTCGTTTTCAGTTTGGTTTCACAGCCAAGGTTTTGGGCTGAGCTTTCTACCTTTCTAGGGTCTTGGGTTCTTAATGGGTTCTAATTCTTACGGCTTTCTTTTTAAAGTAATCACTTTTGCTACTATCTTTTAATATTAGATTGATCCATATTTTTTTTTTTTTTTTGCCTAATATAATTTATATATTTGTGTGTTTATATAATCATATTTACGTTTTGAGAAATTTAATTTTTATATTTGTATTGCTGAGAAATTTATTTTTTATATTTGTATTTTTTATTTTTGTTTCAAGAAAACTTTTTTTTTGTGTGCATTTTTGTAATCATATTTATGTTTTAATTTAAGTTAATATAATTTTGATAACTATATCAAATATATTAAGTTGCATAACTGTATATTTGTTGCATTTTCATTTCAAAAATTAAATTAAAATTTTATTTTAAACATCAGATTATATTTTCTTACTAGTTACCTAATATAATTAGTTAAAAATATTTGTAGAAAAAACAGACTTGACATCCACCCAAAAATCAAAGTTTCATACTTTATTAGACATGACATATATATTCAAACATTTGAAAAAGACGGATATATTTTTTGTTTAATATTTTTTTAGAAATTAAATTTTATATATGTATTTTTAGTTATATTTATGTTTTCCCTTGTATAATTTTTAAATAATTAATAAGAATTTTAATCTAAACTATAAAAATAGTTGGACCACACCTATACCAAATGGTAATATAATTGTCTCATTTATTTCACATTAGTTTTATTTATATTTTTATAATCTAAAATAAACTCATAAAAGATGTGAGTAATAAATATTTTAGATTCTGCAATTAAATTTCAATAGATTGCTAACCCTAGATCCGTATAATGCAAAATAAAGGGGGGAGTAACCGATTGGTCGTCCGTTAGGCTTAAATCAAACGGTTATAATAACCCACTAACAAAGGCAGTTACTTATATTAGCTTTAGATTAATGTAAGTTCACTAATCAAATTATTGGTCAACTGGTCACAACATTCATATTTTAAATTGGACCTAACTTTCATCAACTGGTCACACTGCTAAATTAATAGTATTGATGCACAAGAAAAAAAAACAGGACAATATATGGTTAGAGATAAATAAAATTTTCTGTAAAGAAAATCTAAGACATACACGGTTGTAAACTTCGTAGAATAGATAAAAAAAACATTTTTTCCAAAATCCTTCGATTATGTTACTAAATTTCCAGATTTGTGCCCGATGACGAAATATGTTTTGTACTCCCTCCATTTTTTATTATAAGTCGTTTTAGAACTATACACACAAATTAAGAATATCATTAATTTCTTATATTTTCTAGACAAAAATATCATTAATTATTTAACTAACCATAAATCAACCAATGAAAAAATAGATGGTATTTTATCATTGGTCATACAACATTAACTCTTAATAAATTTTACATAGAAAACCGAAAAAGTCATATAATTTGGAACAAAAAAATTCTCTAAAACGACTTATATAAAAGAACAGAGGGAGTATAAATGAACGGTGGTCATAATTGACGATTAAACTAAGATGATTGATTTGGCTAACGATTTGAAAGGTCGGGAAGAGGAAGGCACATGGAAAAACGATGAAATGGACCAAATTTAACGGAGAAGCAGACAACAGGTCGAACCACTCATTGCAAAATTAGAACACATCTTTGAGATCACAAACAAGTTTTTGACCCGTCCTTAAAAGGACATGTATATTTTTTGTTTTAAATTTAATTTTTGATATTTTTATTTCTGATTATATTTGTTTTTTTGTAATCATATTTTATATAAATTTTAGTGAGAATATATGTTATTAAATAATAGCAATTTAAAAACTGATCTGGTATACGCATAATTAAAATTGAATTACAGGACGAACACGCTCCGCTGACCCGCCAACCCGTGGATTTTAAATTTTGTTTTAGTTATGAAATATGACCCGCACCCGCTCCTCTTAATTTTGTGGTTATCTACGGATTATATATATATTTTTAAAATAATGATTTAATTTAATTATTATAAAAAATTATACATGATTTAAATAAGGGAGAGTATAGTTATAGCTTCCCCACGCATTTAGGTTTAGCAGTTATCATTCTTAACCATTTACGTTATAATATTACTCGAGCTCGTTTAGCAGTATATTAATATGCAGATATAAGCAATATATATATATATATATATATATATATATATATATATATGCAGATATAAGCAAATATAGGTCACATTCATATTTTAAATTGGACTTAACTTTCATCAATTGGTCACACTGCTAAATTAATAATATATATATATATATATATATATATATATATATATATATATATGCAGATATAAGCAAATATAGGTCACATTCATATTTTAAATTGGACTTAACTTTCATCAATTGGTCACACTGCTAAATTAATAGTATTGATGCACAAGAAAAAAAAACAAGACAATATATGGTTAGAGATAAATAAAGTTTTCTGTAAAGAAAATCTAAAATGTACACGGTTGTAAACTTCGTAGAATAGATTAAAAAAAACTTTTTTTCCAAAATCTTTCGGTTATGTTACTAAATTTCCAGATTTGTGCCCGATGATGAAATATGTTTTGTATAAATGAACGGTGGTCATAATTACTTTAAACTAAGATGATTGGTTTGGCTAACGATTTGAAAGGTCGGGAAGAGGAGGGCACATGGAAAAACGATGAAATGGACCAAATTTAACGGAGAAGCAGACAACAGGTCGAACCACTCATTGCAAAATTAGAACACATCTTTGAGATCAGAAACTAGTTTTTGACCCGTCCTTAAAAGGACAGGTATATTTTTTGTTTTAAATTTAATTTTTGATATTTTTATTTCTGATTATATTTGTTTTTTTTGTAATCATATTTTATATAAATTTTAGTCAGAATATATATTATTAAATAATAGCAATTTAAAACTGATCAGGTATACGCACAATTAAGATTGAATTACAGGACGAACACGCTCCGCTGACCCGCCAATCCGTGGATTTTAAATTTTGTTTTAGTTATGAAATATGACCCGCACCGCTCCTCTTAATTTTGTGGTTATCTATGGATTATATATATATTTTAAAAATAATTATTTAATTTAATTATTATAAAAAAATTATACATGATTTAAATAAGGGAGAGTATAGTTATAGCTTCCCCACGAATTTAGGTTTAGCAGTTATCATTCTTAACCATTTACGTTATAATATTACTCGAGCTCGTTTAGCAATATATTAATATGCAGATATAAGCAATTATATATAGTTTTTTTTTAAATTGGACCCAACTATTACCAATAGGGTATGTTCTTGTTTTAATAATATGGCTCATAAAAACCGTTTTCAAAGAAAACGTGATAGCTGATTTTGATAGAAAAAATTATAACATGATCAGTAAATTTTCATATAGTTATAGATGCAGTTATATAAAATTCAAAATTTTTAATTGGACTGAACTAATATCAACTGGACATGTTCCTGTTTCTATAATATAGATATGTTACTTTATTTTCAAATAGTAATTTAAAAAAAAATAACAAAGTATTGTTACAATTTTGATTGGTAACAAAATGTAACCAAATAGATATATTAAATAGATAAAAAAATATTTGTTTTTCATAAAATAGATCTTCTAAACTAACATTATATATTATTAGGAAATTTAAATGTTCTTATTACTCGCATATTTATTTAACTTAGAAAAATTTCCTTGCAGTTAGCAGGCAATTTAAATGGTTGTTAGATCCAGAAAATATATTTTATATGTTCCAGATTATAAGGAAATCTAATGAAAAAAGTAACTTATTTTGTAGCTGTATTCTAAACATTCACATCTATATTTAATTTCTGTTTACTGCTAGCTTGATTAACGACAAAATATATTGATGCAGTTATGGAGGTGATCATGTGGTGGTTATTAGGCGAATTTGGTGGTTGGAGTTCGCTTACAAAGGGTAATTATAGTTGAATGGGTATTTTCGTTATATTAATGCAGTTATCATATCAAAAGGTAGTTATAGTTGAAAATAATTGTTGGATTCAACTAATATCAATAGGTCACACTTGTGTTTTAATAGAATAGATGCTTGTTTCATCCTATATAATACCCTTTTTACAGCTACTAACTATGATTGAAATGGACAATTTTTATCTTTAACAAAGTGTTCTCAGTAGAGAGGTGTTGAAGTAGTCACGTAGTTGTGTTTATTACATACCTGAAGCATTACCCAACCGCTTGGTGTCTCTGAAACCAATGGTGACAGCTAAACAGAGAACCATCAAGATCCAGTTGATCTCAGGGATGTAAATCTGACCGTGGATTTTTGGAAGACGTATGAACAATCTTGACTTTGGGGAAGCATCCTAATGCAGAGAGCACTGTTTGATGATCGAGAATGTTCCGGTGATGATGGCTTGACTTCCAACAACAGCAGCGAGTATAGCGATCACAAGAACTGGCCATCTCAGTTTCTCTGGTACAGATACATAAAAGCCTATATTGTACTCGCTTTCGATGACATGATGCTGAGAGAGATAAGCTGCTTGTCCCATGTTAGCGAGTATCAAGGACTGGTAAACAAGTGATGTAAAAGCAATCTGCAACAAGAGCATACGATCATCAAACCCAAAGAAACTTCTAAGACGTACTAAAGAAGGGAAATGGAGGGAAGAGAAGAATCTATGAACAAACCTTGATTGAGAGTTAAGAGAAATGACCGAGATCTGCAAACATTGCTTCGGAACCTGTAATACAGAGCAAGATCCCACCAAGAGACATCCACCCTTTACTTTGAGTTTTCTTGAGGAACTTGTACATGTAATAAGGTGAAAGCGCGCTTGGTACACTTGCGGGTTCCAATGGAAAATGTTGTAAACACCAATGGCGCTGATGCACATTAGCCACAAGAGAATCACTGGTGCAAAAAAGAACCCGACCCTGTGTGTACCGTAATGTTGAAGCGCAAACAAACCTAGCAGAATTATACAAGCAGCAGGGACTTCTATGTCTGTATAACAAAACAAATGAAAAAAAAAACAAAGAAAAAAAGTTTAAGACACAATCTCAATAACCTTTATTAAAAAGATCATGCATGGTTTCAAGGCAAAAAGGTCAAAACTTTAACAACTTCACGAGTCGTTGAACATGACAGTTACGGAAACTCAATAAAGTAGAATGTTTTGAGTCAAAGAGTTGTAAGGTAACGCTAAGGTCCAAGTATGGAGTTAGATGAGAATTTCCAGGAAGAAGATGAACGTTTTAGTTTTTGGAATTATATCAATCCACTTGATGTAGCAGAGAGAACAATCCAAAACACTTATTCGATAGGCGTAGGCCATCAAATTCAGCGATGCCTATACGATATTTAATTTTGTCTTACGTGCAAAACTGTGTCAAGCAATTGAAATAAACAGATGGTGGGAACAACGGCTGAGTAAAAGAAACCGAGGACTTACTCAATCATTCTAATGATAAACTGGAACTCAGGGACTAATAACAAGTTTAATCCATATTTGGCCAGAATCATCCATAAACTAAACCAAAAGTGTCCATCACAAACAAAGAATAAGTGAAAGAAAGACTCACACTTGGACATTGAAAGCTCAACACCTGATACTGCAGAGAAAACTGTATCACCTTTTCGACTCTTTCGATGGATTCATTTGTCATCCGGAGACCGCAACAAAAAAAAACTGATGCATGGTTAAATCAAATGATTTTCACCCAATGCCCAAGCTTCTGTTTCAAATGACTGACCAGTAGTATTACACTACTAATTTTCTTACCAAAAGTTAAATGATGAATCACCACTATTTTTTGTCCAAAAAAACAATCACAACTATTCAAAATTTGGTTAAATATAATTAATTATTTTCGTAAGATGTGAATCATGATCAATTAACAGAGTAGATATTATTGCGTAAAGTTAGTATAAGGATTCAAAGATAAGAAATAACTGTTCTTTATTGCTTAAGCAAACTCACCTAAACTCAAGCTCTCAAGCCTTACACAATGATTCCCACACACAACATCGTAACTCGATATTGCTATATATAAGGCACTAGATATCCTAACCCTACTTGCATTTAGATAACTCCTAAATACATTCATCTTTATCTCTAAAGATTTCAATCTAACTAGGATTAAGATTACTTGATTCTCAAGCTTTATTCAAGCTTATCTCAACAGTCTCCCCCTTAAACTTGAATAGAACTCCATTTTCTTCAAATCATGAACTCCCATTAAGTCACTCATCTCCTTGTACTTGATTCTTACCAATGTCTTAGTAAGGATGTCTGCAGCTTGTTCATTCCCAGGCACGTGCTCGACTTCCAACAGCCCTCTTTCAACACATTCACGGATAAAATGATACCTTGAATGTATATGCTTGCTACGCCCATGGAAAATAGGATTCCTTGAGAGAGCAATGGCGGAACGGTTGTCAATGCAAATGGTAGTCTTGTTGTAGAGTTGTCCAGTGATCTCCCCAAGAAGATCTTGCAACCAGATTGCTTGTCTTGCTGCTTCCGTTGCTGCCATAAACTCCGCTTCACTGGAAGATAGTGCCACCGTATCCTGCTTTTGAGAGCACCATGTGATGGGACTCTTGCCAAGGTAGAAGATGTGTCCCGTTACGCTCCTTCCATCATCAAGATCCGTATTATAGCTGCTATCACTATAGCCAACTAGTTTCAATGTCTCAGACCTTGATCTTGTGAAGTTAAGACCAAACATAGTAGTTCCCTGCAAGTATCGTAAGCATTGTTTCACTGCCACTTCGTGTGACTCCTTAGGACTTGCCATATATCTGCTGAGAACACCTATGCAGTAAGACAGGTCTGGCCTGGTGTGTAACAAATATCGAAAGCATCCAATCACCTTTCTGTAGCTGGTTGCATCAATGTCTTTCTCCTTGCGAACTTAGCCAATTTAAGTCCCATCTCCATTGGAGTCTGAACCGAGTTGCATTGCTCCATTCCAGCTTCCTCCAAGATTCTTAATGCATATCGGTTCTGACACAGGGAGATACCTTCAGCGTGTTGTGTTACCTCAATTCCCAAATAGTAGGTGAGTCTACCTAGATCACTCATGTCGAACTTCAATGCCATCTCTAGTTTAAACTGCTTAATCTGCTTCAAACTTGTTCCTGTGACAAACAAGTCGTCCACATACACAGCTACAACAAGGAGGTCTCCACTTGCTGTTCTCCGATACACACTGGGCTCCTTTAAGCATCGAACAAACCGTAGACCAACCAGAATTTTATTAAGCTTATAGTTCCATGCTCGTGGCGCCTGTTTGAGACCGTACAGTGCCTTCCTCAACCTATAAACTTTACTTTCACTTCCCTTAACCTCAAAACCATCCATCTGTGTCACATACACAGTTTCTTTTAGCTCTCCATGCAGAAACGCAGTCTTGACATCGAGATGATGAATCTCCCATCCTCTTGAGGCAGCAAGGCTGATTAGTAAACAAATTGTTTCAATTCTCGCAACTGGCGCAATCACTTCCTCGTAATCTATACCATGTTGTTGCACATATCCTTTTGCGACCAAACGAGCCTTGTATTTGTTGATACTCCCATCAGCATTTCTCTTGATCTTGAATACCCATTTCAAACCTATCGGCTTTACTCCCTATGGAAGATCCACAAGACTCCAGCAATCTAGCTTAGTGATTGAACGTATCTCATCCTCACATGCCAGAACCCACTCTCTGAGCTCCTTTGCTTCCTCAAAATTCCTTGGCTCATCATTCAACGTCAAAAGAAAACTTTCTCCCTCGTCTTCTGCTACTAGCACATAATCATCCAAGTATTTTGGTCTTGATTGTTGTCTCTCTGATCGTCATAGGGTCTGAGCAGCCTCATCGTCTTCCTCATCATCAGACGGTACCTCAATTTCCTCCATCGTGACAGCTGGAGATGATGTCTCGATCTCACTATGTTCAGTATCTCTGTTCTCGAACTCACCCGAAGTTCCTACTGTAACCTTGAAACTTCCAGACTGATTTCTTTCTGAGTTATCCCTCATCCAATTCCATCCTTTTGTCTCGTCAAAGACAACATCTCTGCTGACAACGATCCTCTGAGTTTTAGAATCGAATAACCGGTAAGCCTTTGTTCCCGATTCTGTCCCAAGATGAACTAGCACACGTGACCTGTCATCCAACTTTCTTAGGAACTGTGAGTCTATCTTAGCATAACAGATGCAGCCAAACGTTCTTAGGTGATAAACATTCGGCTTTCTTCCTCGGAACACTTCATATGGCGTGAAATCCTTTAATGTTCTTGTAGCAATGCGATTCAATAAATAAGTTGAATGTCTGATGCCTTCTCCCCATAAGTAGTTTGGCACAGACATGTGCTTTAAACAGCTTCTAGTCATCTCCAGCATCGTCCTGTTGTGTCTTTCTACTACCCCGTTCTGTTGTGGACTATAAGGCGCAGTGAGATGTCTTCTGATACCTGCATTGTCGCAGTAGGCGTTGAATTCCGATGACACAAACTCTCCTCCTCTGTCGGTTCTCAGAGTCTGTATCCTTGCCTTTGTCTCTTGTTCCACTCGAGCCTTAAAGACCCTGAACTTGCTAAACGCATCGCTTTTCTCCTTTAGAAGCACAGTCCACATGTATCTAGAGCAATCGTCAATTAGGACAAAGATATATTTATTTCCACCACCTGTAGTCGGTGTTATAGGTCCACACAAGTCAGCATGTATAAGCTCCAACAACTTCTCAGCTCTGTATGTGGTAGCTTGTGGAAAGCTTTGTCTTACTTGCTTGCCAAGCAAGCACGACCCACATATGTTCTTCTCAATACTGAACTTAGGAACCCCAGTGACTAAGCTTCGCTCAACCATTGTCCCCATTGTCTCAAAGTTTATGTGTCCAAGCCTCGAATGCACATGATAGATTCACTAATCGTCGTTGTTAGTAGGCTCATCGTCTCTCTTATCTGCATTCGGACTTTGTATAGTCGGTTTCTCGACCTAATGGCTTTAGCAATTATTTTCCCAGCGCGATCATACATTGTAAGATTCTCGTCCTTCATCCTTACTTCACATCCAGACTCCATGGCTTGTCTTAAAGAGATGATGTTGCTCTTTAAACCATGAATGTAATAAACATCGACGATCTTCCTTGGTTCTCCGTTTCTGTCTACAAACTCTATAGATCCTTTTCCTTTAATATCAATACGAGAGTCGTCACCAAATCTGACCTTTCCAGTAATGTCTTCATCAATATTAGAGGAAGTACCTCCTGTCTCCACTCATATGATTACTGGCTCCATTGTCAAGGTACCAGATGTCATCTCCATTTACTGCTTCGTACTTGCTTGGCACCACCTTTTCCTCGTTGAGGAACACTACCTCGTTCAGCATAAGCTTTACTGCATATTCGTATAAGGACACTATCTCGCTAAGCATGAGATCTTCAGCTTCTTGAGTATCGTCTTTCTCAGCTTCATGTGTCTCTTGAAGCTTAAGAAGACGATCAGGACAGTCACTCGCGTAGTGACCTACCTTATCACACCTTTAGCAGGTGATACGTGATGCATCACATGGTGCTTGGTATCTTCCTCGACCTCGTCCTCTGTTCTGGTACCTTCCTCCACGACCTCTGTATCTGCTATCACCAATTAAACCACGGTTTGACTGTGATTCCAAGTTCCCTCGGTTTGATTGAGCATCCATATTTGCATACATTAACTTTCCCTGATCTTCCTGATCATCATCATCCTCTGAAATACGCTCCTTATATGCTTTAAGACGCCCCACAATATCCTTAAAGCTTGTTGTATTGAGATCCAATAACTGCTCCAACGCAGCCACCATATGAATAAACTTTCTCCGTGGAAGACACTTCAGAAACTTCTTAACTAGTTTAGGTTCACCGGCTTCTTCTCCCAAAGCAGCAGATTTTGATGTTATCTCAGCTAGTCTACCGACAAAATAATCTATCTTCTCGGTATCTTTCATCTTTAGACGATCAAACTCCGCCATTAGTGTTTGCAATCGAGCCTCCTTTACGCTGTCTGCCCCAACATGTCTGGTCTTGATTGCATCCCAAACTTTCTTCGCCGTATTTAGCTCTCCCACCTGTAAGTGAGGGTCTCAGGTATTGATTGAAGTAGTAACACCATTTCCATGTCGTTCTTATCATCGTTCTCCACTTCAGTTTCTACAATCTCCCAGACCTTATGCACCTTTAGGAGAATTTTCATTCTCATAGACCATACGGTGTAGTTGGTCGAGTTTAGTATAGGACACTTTATGGAAGAGGTTCCTCCTTCTTTCCCCGTTGTCGTTAGTGTCTTTACTACCACCTTAAGATCACTCATCGTATCTGAACCTCAAGCTATGATACCACAATATTGTGTAAAGTTAGTATAAGGATTCAAAGATAAGAAATAACTGTTCTTTATTGTTTAAGCAAACTCACTCAAACTCAAGCTCTCAAGCCTTACACAATGATTCCCACACACAACATCATAACTCGACATTGCTATATATAAGGCACTAGATATCCTAACCCTACTTGCATTTAGATAACTCCTAAATACATTCATCTTTATCTCTAAAGATCTCAATCTAACTAGGATTAGGATTACTTGATTCTCAAGCTTTATTCAAGCTTATCTCAACAGATATACCACATTCCATAATCTGAAATCAACCATATCAAATAACTAATTACCTTAAATAAACATGTGCTCAAAAACCAGAAACTCGCCGCTAGATACGATATTCTTTTCCTAGCTTGGCGCTAGAAAAATTGGTTTAAAATTGGTCTGTCAATAGTAAACGAGTAAAAATCATAGCCTATGGATTATTAAGTCTAGAATTATTGGTTCGGGGAGAAATAAGTTAACGATTTATTATTCCGAGAGAAATAAGTTTACAAATTTAAATTCATGAAGAAATAGCACTAAGTCATAGTTTGATGGGTATCTGATACTATATGATAGTTATTGTGGAGAAATATATAGTTTACCTAATTTTAGATCCGACAAGTCCCAATTTATTCCGATTAAATTTTCACGAATATTGATCATCGAAAATTTCTGAGAAGTTTCCCTTGAAATTCATAATGTCTCGGTACACAAAGACAAAGCAAATTTTTCTGATAACTCACACTCTCGGAAACCATTTCCGGAGTCGAGGCTTTTCTCTTGTGGTGTTATATGGACAACAATGGGGATTTTGTATAATTAAGCACTTCAAACTAAGTTCTTGACAATTGAAATCTTCTTCGACACCTAGATGCTTTCTAAGTTTTTTGAGACTTTGCCCGTTGGTGGATTTCAATATCTTTTTGCGTTGACAATTATACATGATTGTGTTCCTTTCAGAGAAGATGCTGGGGTACAAACTCAAAACCTGTTCCCTCTCTATATCGTGTTGGCAAGACACGTTTATCATAAGGATGTTGCAGAGGATAGGCGTTTGAACCTTAGACAGAATTACTCTGATCTTTGTATGATCCATGATCCACTATTTAGTCTTTGCAAAAGTTACTAAAATAAAATAAAAAATGAGAAAAGGGGTCACTGGAAAGCATCTAACGTGAATTGGAAGGGAAAACAATTTAACTTTCAACCAAATTTTCAATAATAAAAGGCGTTACTAAGTCCAAATGCTAACTTTTAATTTAACCGGGATGACCCGACCGGCCCAAGACTCCATGTAGGTCCGCCACTGAGCAAAGGACGTTATCCAAAGACATGAGACTCTCACTGTGATTGGGAAACCAATCGTGACAGTAATAGGTGCCACGTAAAATTCCGTTACGAATCCAGAATTCTTGCTCTCCAATGCCTTCATCATATTCGATCCACCTTGCACGCTCTCTCTTTGGATCATAATATAGAACACAAAATGCATCAACCATCATTGCAAAAATGAACTCACCAGTATCATGAGTAACACCCTTCAGCTCCAGTAAACATCCAAAGACCGGGTCCCTTTGACGAAAGCCTGGAAAAGGCAAAATAAAGTTTCTAAGCGACCATTCTTGTTTCTCCCCATCCCCCCAAACCCAAAACCTTATAGAAGAGAAGCCGGTGCAACCACATGCTAATTTTCCTTCATAGTTGAGCAAAAATTTGCCATCTACTGTAGGATCAGCTGGTTTTTCTATTGTGCTGAACTTTTCGTACCTCACATCGAAGCTCATAATCAATTTTTCCTCTTTGTAACTGTTATCCACTTTATAAGGTATCGTTGCTTGATAATACACATGCCCGTTGATGCATATACCTATTCGTCCCATGGCATATGTAGGGAAGTGTCTAGGGCTATTTTGGGTCACTCTCCATGATTCTTGAGGTCCCAATGTGAAAACAAGAGGATCTTGGAATCTTTTGCCTGAGATGCACAATACTTTATACTTATCGCTGACTGGATCGTATCCTAAACAGCTACGTATAGACTTGACCCTGGGTTCGGGTTTGGGTAAGGTAACATGTTGTCTCATCGAAGGATTACAAACTACTATCCTGTTACAATTCCCGAAACATACCAAGCCGTGGACAGATTCGGACATTGGTTGGCATTCAACAAGAGCATTTACCTCATAACGGTCCAAACGGTCCACACGGACCACATAAGAGTAAGATTCATCCGGATGCACATCATGTTGGGGCAGAGAGATAAATAAGCGCTTGTTGCTTGCCCTTGCATCGACGCAGACAAGAAGACACGGCTGTTTTGAAGACTGGATCGCGAACGATCTGATGAATTCTGGACGAGTAGTGATGGACGACCATAGCTTCGAGACGCAACGGAACCTTACGGCAGATTTAGCGGGCAGTCTCAAGAGTATCTCAGGATTCAGATCAAGAATCAGCTCGACAAACTTACCAATACTCTCCTCTTCTTTGGATTGTATTCTTCTCTCCCCATCTCCCGTTTCTTCTTCTCGTATATCCATCAGCGGCGACCCAATTTTTGAACCCTAACTTGTTAGTTATCTCCGTCAGAAAACCTAAACCTTATTTATATTGGATCACCAAATTTATGGGTTCAACAGCCGATCCGAATTGAATTAAAAACTGTTATAAACGCTTAGGCATGTATGAAGAAAAAAATTTAAAAATCCAATATTTTTCACATTTAATACCAAAACTCATTAAATATAAGTTGGAAAAATATTTTAATGATTAAAAAAAAGTCACATGGCATTTTCTCCCATCGAGATAATCTCCCATCGAGATAAAAATGTCTACTTTATTATATATTCCCTCCGTTTCAAATTATTTATCGTTCTGGAGGAACATTTTCGTTTCAAAACAAGTGTCGTTTTCGGTTTTCAATGCAAAATTTATTGATAATATTCTCTATTACATTTTTCTGTTGGTTGATATATGGTTAGGTGTATTGGTAATAGTGTTTTTGGAAATATGTAAAATTAAATGTTTTCTTAATCCGTGTGCATAAGCTTAGAACGACAAGTAATATGAAACAGAGGGAGTAAAAAGATTCCATCAAAAAAAAATTTGTTTTTTTTTAATTTTGTGTTTTTCACAAAACCTAAACCTGATTTATATTGGGTCACTGAATTTATCGGTTCAATCGCGGGTCCGAATCAGATTAAAAACTGTTATAAACGCTTGGGCTTGTATGAATAAAAATTTAAAAATCCAATATCTTTCACATTTAATACCAAAACTCATTAAATATAAGTTAGAAAAATATTTTAATTATTAAAAAAAAGCCACATGGCATTATTCCCCATGGAGATAAAAAAGTCTATTTTATTATAAAAGATTAACCCTAGATTTTTCTTAATATTTGCAATAGCACTTGGTGATTTATCCGTACTTATGCACATATATACATATTAATAAAGTAAATAAATTATAATATATTTTATTTTTAATTTTTAATTATTATGTTATATATATATATATATATATATTGTTATCAATATGCATGACTTATTTTTAAATAAAATTATGATATCTTAGTTACATGTATAATTTTGGATATATAATATCTCGATTGTTTGATTATTATTTGTATAATTTGGATATATAATATCTCGACTGTTTGGTTATTATTTGGATATATTAGAAAATGTTTACATTTCCAATTCAACTATAATATATTTTTTATACAAATTAAAGTTTTGTTTAATTTTTATTTTCATGTAGTTTGATTCTTCTCTTAGCTTTTAAAATATATTTTACTAAGATTATTTATGATTTAGTTTATGTTGTTTTGAAACCTTATGCATATACAAGTTACACACAATACTTAATTGTAATAGTTGGTTAGTATATTTAAAATATTATTTGAAAATTTCATAATTTAGTAATATGTTCAATCTTTTTATAATTTATACTAATAAAAAATTTGGAATGGTCTAGTTATCATTTTGTGGGTACATTGTGTTACATATATGTTATTTGAAAATATAAAATGGAACTTAAATAAAATAGAAAAAATAAACTAAAGTGTATTCATTAAAGATTTATTAGTTTATGTTATTTAAAATAATAATTTGAGAAATATATTGATTTAAATAAAATGTTTAATAATTTTAGTATATATATTTAGTTGTTTAATCTTATCTTCTAAAAGGGAAGATTATTTTTTTCCCTTTAGCATCAAGATTATTTTGTAAACTTTCCTTATTATCAATCACACAATATAAAATATAATTTTGTTTTTAAAATTTAAAATTTATTATTATATAGATTATTTAAAAAAAACAAAGAAAAAGGAAACATAATTAAAAAGGAATTTTTTTTGATAATGATAATCTATTCTATTAAAACAGCAGTGTGATGAAGGCCAGAAGTTAAACGCGCAATGGAGTTCATGAAAATGAGGGCGATTTTTCTCTCCAAAGGCGATTTGGTATCGGCCAATAGGAATAGAGTTAACTTTCAGAGGGTGATTATCCCTGCTGCTTTTTGGATTAAATCGGAAATTTTCCAAAATTCTGTAGGGAATCATTGGAAATCTTGGGAAAATATCCCTTTTTCGCTTAAATCTTCATGGAAGATTTATGTTTATCTAGGGTTTTCAACAGCGCCGCCTTTTATTCTTCTATTTTCCTTGAGTTATCAAGAGCACAGACGTCCAAAAATTCTCTTTTTACTTCTGATGGAAGGGAATTTGGCTGAAATATTGCAAGGTATGTCGCTTGGAGAGGATAAATCAATCATCATCCCTGATGAGGAGGAGTTCTGTGCTATGGATCGAGGTGGTCGGAGTATCTTAGGTCGCTTGTTAAACCCAGAATGTCAAATATGGTAGAATGTTGAGGACGATGCCCAAGGTCTGGAAGGTTTATGAACGAGCGAGGGGGATTGCCTTGACGAGGGAAAGATTCCAGTTCATCTTTGATCTGGAAACGGATATTCAGACTGTGCTGCGTCAAGGGTTCTGGACTTTCGATGATTGGGGTATGGCTATTGAACGATGGGTAGAACATCCACCGGTCAATTACCTGCAAACTGCAGCTATATGGGTGCGGTTTAAGAATCTCCCAGCAAACTATCTGACTACAAAGACTATGGATATTGTGGCTGATGGAATTGGGCACGTAGAAGTAATTGAATTTGATCCAGGAAAGCCTCTGCTGAATGATAATGTGTGTGTTCAAGTGAGGCTGGACCTTAATCTCCCGCTTAGAGATAAGAAATCTGTTACCCTTCCTGGTGGTCGTATTGAGTATGTGGATGTGGAGTATGAACGAGTAAGGAAGAAGTGTTTTCATTGTTTCCGTCTCTCTCTTGAGAAACAAAAATGTCCTCTGTTCCAAGGCTGTAGAAATAGAGGTAAAGGAATTGTGAATCGGCAGATCGTTACGGAAGGTCAATCTTCAAGTCATCGTCAACACCATAATGATCTTGCTGAGAAGTTGATGCCCCTGTTAGCACCCACGATCCCACCGGGCTTTGAGAATCCGTCGACGATGGTGGCTCCAGAGGTGTTTGAGCAGATGCAGATCTATATGAGTGTCTCTGATCCTGAGGAGAGACGTCTACGTGAAGCTAAGATGAGAAAAACTCTTAATGAACTCTCAAATGATCCAGTGGCACAAAGGTCTTGTCTACGGTTAGAGATGGCGCCTAAGGTTACAGCTGCAGTAAGTAAGGACAGAGGGAAAGTGTTCGACTACAGCAGGGTTCAGGAGACACACCTAACGGATATCTCAGTAGTTTCTGCTAAGAAGAATGACAATGTTTTACTTAACAAAGGATATAACGTTCAGTACCAGGAAGATGTGATATTGGAGGAACTGACTGAGCGAGATCCTGCAGTTGGAGGCTTCGTTATGGGCAGTAACGATCAGCTGGATGGTGATAGAAGCAGTAGAAGTGGGAACTCCTGGAAACGTAGGAAACAAGGTTCCAGGAATGTTGCACAGTCTCCTATGGCATTGAAGAATCGTGATAGAGAGGAGGGCTCTGGGAAACGTAAGGCGTTGGAGGACGGAGAAGTGTCGTCAAAAGTGTTAAAACAGAGTGGAGGTTTGATGGTTCACCAGAAACCATCCAATCCTCAATGACGACGCTCAGTTGGAACTGTCGGGGATTGAGGAGCAACCTGACAGTTCGACGCCTAGAGGAGATGTGTCGTGAGCATTTCCCAGATTTTTTGTTTCTCCTAAAGACTAAAAACTCTAGTGATCACGTTATGAAGTTACAAAGGTCGTTGGGTTATGATCATATTTTCATGGTAGATCCAGTTGGCCTTAGTGGTGGCTTAGCTTTGTTTTGGAAGAGTAGGTTTGAGGTAACGGTGCTATCTGCCTCTGCGAGGATAATTGATACGGAGGTGAAGTTGGGTGAGACTAAATACTTTATGTCTTTCATTTATGGTGATCCAGTTCGACATAACCAAGTGGCAGTGTGGGATGAGCTGAAAGATATTGGTCCACACAGAAATGGTTGGTAGTTTTTGGTGGGAGACTTTAATGAAATCATGAATAATTCAGAGAAAGTTGGAGGTCCTCAACGTCAGGAGAACTCTTTCTTTGAATTTAGAACTATGGCAAGAGACTGCCGACTGAAGCATGTACCGAGTTCTGGTAACAAATTGTCCTGGGCTGGAGCCAGGGAGGTTATGATTAATGGCATGAAGGAAAATGTTTGGATTCAATGTCGTTTGGATAGAGCCTTTGGCAATGCTGAATGGTTTACTTTATTCCCTAACGCGCATTCGATGTATCTGGAAAAGACGGGTTCAGATCATCGACCCATCTTTGCGAGTGTGGCTGGGCAGGAGCGAAGAAGAACAGGCAGGTTTATGTTTGATAAACGTTGGTGCAAGAAGCCAGAGATAGCAGAGGTAATCAAGAGAGGCTGGTGTAGAAATTTTGCTGCTGGGCATGGTTCTGTGACAGAGCGGATCACCTCGTGCAGACAGGAACTGTGTAAGTGGAAGAGATCGGCGAATGTGAACTTGAACAAGAATATTAAGAAGCTGAGAAGTGATTTGGATCGGGAAGAAAGCAAGATTAATCCAGACTTGGACAGACTACCTATACTCCGAGTGGAGCTGGAGAAAGCCTTTACGGAGGAGGAAGATTACTGGAAACAAAAGTGTAAAAACACATGGCTTCAATCTGGTGATCAGAATACAAAGGTTTTCCATGGTTGGGTGAAATCAAGGAAACTGAAGAACAGAGTGCATTCTCTTCTGGATTCTTCTGGTCAGGAAAAGTTTGCAGAGGAGGTGATGGGCGATATTGTTGTTGCATACTTTCAGGACCTCTTTCAGTCGTCAGGCCCAACGGATGCAACAGAACTACTAGATGGAATGGAGCCTCGCATTACAGACCGAATGAATAGGGGCCTCATCAGACCAGTTACTGATGCTGAGATAAAGAAAGCTGTTAAAGCTATTAAGAGTGACAGTACTCCTGGTGTGGATGGGATGACTGGTCAGTTTTTTCAGAAGTTTTGGCACATCGTGGGGCCTCATGTGACGAAGGAGGTACGGGATTTTTACGAGTCTGGTCAATTATCAGCCGACTGGAATTATACAGAGATTTGCTTGTTGCCTAAGGTACTGAATCCGAATCAGATGAAAGACCTCAGGCCCATAAGTCTCTGTTCGGTGGTGTACAAGATTGTGTCTAAGGTGTTTTCTGATCGTCTGAAGGTTGTTTTGCCTCATATAATCTCTCCGTCACAAGGGGCCTTTAATGCGGGTAGATTGATCTCAGATAACATCTTGATTGCACATGAGATGGTTCATGGCCTCAGAACGAACCCTTCGTGTAAATCTGAGTACATTGCTATCAAAACAGACATGTCTAAAGTTTACGATCGTGTGGAATGGGACTTTTTAGAGAAACTTTTCATCAAGCTGGGTTTCCATACGACATGGATATCGTGGATTATGAGCTGTGTACGGTCTGTGTCATATTCGGTGCTGCTTAATGGTCAATCGTATGGACATTTTCTTCCCCATCGAGGTATAAGACAGTGAGATCCCCTCTCACCCTTCTTATTTATCTTGTGCGCTGAAGCACTGGTTCATACAATGAATCAAGCTGAACTTAATGGGTCGATCTCCGGTATGAAAATTGCTCCAAGTTGTCCATCAATCCAGCATATTTTGTTTGCCGATGATAGTTTTTTTCTGTGCCGAGCTTTGCTACCTGAGCGTGCAGAGTTTCTGCATCGTCTGAAGTTGTATGGTGATTCGTCGGGACAAATGATAAATTTCCAGAAATCTGCAATCACTTTTGGCATGGGGATTGATCCAGTCATGAAGAGAGTGCTCGCGGAGTTTCTTGGTATTGATAATGAAGGTGGAGATGGTAAGTATCTTGGACTTCCTGAGTGTTTTAGTGGTTCGAAGCTGAAACTACTTGCATTTATAGGTGAGAAGTTGGGTAAGAGACTCAAAGGTTGGTTTGCCAAAAAGCTTTCCCTTGCTGGAAAGGAGGTTCTCCTTAAGTCTATTGCCTTGGCTCTTCCTGTTTATGCGATGTCTTGTTTCCAGTTGACAAAACATCACTGCAAAAAGATTATGAGTGATATGGCAAGCTTTTGGTGGGATAAGTGTGATGAGAAGAGGAAGATTCATTGGTTATCTTGGGATAAAGTATGTGTTTCAAAGGAGAATGGAGGCTTGGGGTTTAAAGATATTGAAAATTTTAACCAAGCTCTGTTAGCTAAGCAAGCATGGAAACTTCTAAGCGAGCCTACTAGTCTGCTTGCCCGGCTGTATAAAGGAAGATATTTTGCAGCAAAGGACTTTCTTGATTGTGGAAAAGGGTACATACCATCATATGCTTGGCGTAGTTTGCTATTTGGTAAAGAGCTTCTCTGTAAAGGGTTAATCAGGTCCATTGGCAATGGAAAAGATACGTATGTATGGACGCATAAGTGGATTTTGGATGAATGCCCTCGCAGACCGGTTAATAAAGAAGTTATGATCGATGTTAACCTCAAGGTATGTGACTTGATTCAAAATGATGCTCAGTGGGATGTGGAGAAATTGCATCGTCTCTTTCCTGTCAATGAAGTATCGAGAATCCTCCATCTTCCAATAGGAGCTGTGCCAGACAGCGATATTTGGGCTTTATTGTCTACTGGTGCCTATACGGTTAAGAGTGGTTACCAGATTGCTGCACAAGATAAGGAAAAGCAGGCTAATCAGAGAGGCAGGAACACGCCAGGATTATTGGAATTGAAGAAGGAAATTTGGCAGATCCCTACTGTTCCCAAGATCCGAACTTTCCTATGGAGATCGACATCAGGTGCATTAGCTGTAGCTGAGAGGTTGAACACACGTGGAATGCAACTAGACACGTGTTGTAAGCTTTGCAAGAAGGGGAGTGAGTCTATAGAGCATGTTTTATTCAAGTGTGATGTTGCTCATGATGCATGGGTGATTGCAGGTTTTGACCCATTACCAAATATTACGAACGGTAATCTGGTGGAGCTAATGTCTTCGTCTCTTCACTTGATGACGGATGAGACGATGCCGTTAATGCAGAGAGGTATGATTCCATGGCTACTATGGGCTATATGGAAGAACATAAACAGTATCTTGTATGCCGACACGCAAGTCCCTCTAATCTCTCAAGTACAGAAAGCTAAAGAAGAGGCTCGCATTTGGTATGAACTAAATGTTAACCAAAGAGAAGATGAGGGATGCAGGGGTTTGGGCGAGGAGAAGCAGAAGTGGGCACCGCCTCTTTCTGGTGTGTTTAAATGTAATATACATGCGAATTGGAGGAATGCACAGCTTCATAGTGGTGCAGCTTTTATTACATGTTACGGCTCCTAGTTCGGGACTTTACCCATTCTTTGACATATAGAGTTAGAGAACTTTCCATTTAGTTCATCATCAGACAAGACAGTGCGTTGGGGAATCAGTCTTTTAGCTTAGGAGAGGAAACTTTGTTCCTCTGATAGGTCACAAAAGCAGATGGAATCTGGCGTTATAGCTGCTACTGAAGAAGACATGAAGATTAAGCTCTGTGATATGATGGAAATAGTATTAGATAGACTTAAGCAGTAGCTGTTGAGTTCTTCTCTGGTTTAATGCAGAAAATGTTACGATAACTTTTTTTGTGTATAAGTTTTGGGAGGAAGAAATGGGGGTGTAAATATTGAGTGTGTTTGTGTGTGTCTGTGCTCGTCTTATCAAGACTTGCAATCTTACATCCAATGAAATATTTAGGCTTTCCTACATTAGCATTATCTCTAATTTTTCTCTTTTTATTTTATACAATGTTGCTACTTCCCAGCTTTTCTCCAATGATATGGTATGAGAGCAAAGGTTTAAAACGATTTTTCAGCCTTTACTAGAATCAAAACACCTAAACCATAATCTTTTGTTGAGCAGAGATCAAGAGGTATAAGTTTCAACCGTTCTAGTACACATCAAATTCTTTCTTATAACCATTTTCTTTTACTTCTTCTCTTTTATTTGTGATAATGAGTTATTCAGTAAATTGAAACACCTGATCGTTATCGAATATATTTGCTACCATAAAATCAATGATATATCAGCCTCTTAAATGATATGAAAATTGGGTTGTATGTTGGTTGTATGTTGAAAATGATATATCAGCCTCTTACAAATAAGTCCATGACAAATGATATGAAAATTGGGTTGTATGTTGGTTTGACTGCACTAAAGAGAAATAGGTAAGAAACTTCACTCGCTGAGAAAAGTTAGGATGTAAAATGAAATGCTCGAGGGGGGTTAAATACTGATTGAAGTGCGCAATGATTGAAGAGGGCCAAATGGCGGCGATGAAACCGGGATGCCGAGTCACCAAATGAAGTTGAAGAAAGGGTGGTTCACTAGTAGAAAGTGATCTACCCACGAAAAGTCACAGATTTATTCATTGTAAAAAAGCCATGAAACTGTTATGAAAAAACCGTGACACGATTTTGCCATGAATATTTCATGACAAAATTTTCACAAAATAAAATATAGGTTAAACCGTGGCTACTCCCCAAAATATTATTTTGCCAAAATTTATTCACAAAATTTATTTTTTTCGTGACTATTTATAAAATATTTACGAATTTGCAACAAACTTTTCCTAGTTATTTAAAACCCTAAACAAACTTTTAGACCCTGAACTCTAAACCCAAACCTTAAAACTATAATATTTTATACTAGAATCTTAAATCTTAAATTTAAACTCAGAATTGAATATTTTTAATAGTAAACTATAACTCACAAACACAAACTTTAAATCTTTAATCAAATTCTATACTCTAAACTCTAAACTTAAAACATAACCATATATTCCAAAGCTCTAAAT
This sequence comes from Raphanus sativus, assembly GCF_000801105.2. NCBI lineage: Eukaryota > Viridiplantae > Streptophyta > Magnoliopsida > Brassicales > Brassicaceae > Raphanus > Raphanus sativus. The sequence continues at coordinate 42,414,905 of NC_079516.1, forward strand.
ATAAACTTTAAATCTAAATTTTAAAAATTTAACCATAAATCTTAAATTTATTCTTCAAAACTAATATTTTACACTTTAATCCCACAATCTGAAACCTAAACCTCATATTTTAACTTCCAAATCTTAAATCATGAAACTAAACTTTACTCTTAGTCATAACTCAAACCTAAACCACATTCTCATGTTTATAGGACAGATTTCATGGCTATAACACGATTTAGCAACAAAACCTTAATCTATTTTTTCATATATATATTTTTCACTTATATTAGATATTTTACAGTTCTAAGTCTTACTAAAAAAAACTTGTTTTAAACATAAAAGGAAATTGTGGAAGCCCCCCTTGATCCAGTGGTTTGACTAAGGGTTCATTAATGCTTCTACACTAGCAGATCTGGGCTTTGAGTTCCAGTGAAGACGAAATTATGTGAATTAAGGGAGAGAAGGCTTACAAGAGGTTCTGCAGCATGGCGCAAGGAGTACCGTCAGGCATGGATACGTTAGGGTGGTTCAGGTGAGATGATGCAGTCAGTAACTGATAGAATTGTCGGCTGTAAAAATCGTCTGTAACGTTCTCATAGTTTGTAATAGCATAATTATCCAGAGTTAAAAAAAAAACATAAAAGGAAACAAAAATATTAAATTAGCCAATTTGATTTATTCACTGATTTGGAGAAAATTGCAATTGTGGTTCATCGTTTCACGCGGTATGTGTGCCTGGCAATTTTTGGAATATGGGTTTCAATAAAACAGTATTCTAAAACGTGTTAGGCGGTAACCAGTGGCGGAACTACCTTGATAGCATGTGGGTCAACTGACCCATGTGAATTTATGAAAAAGAAAAATTTTACATGCATATTTCTTTGGAAAACTGGGGAAATAATGTTAATTTAGTAAATTGACCCTTTATGATACATCTTAATTATGAATTGACCCCCTTGACAAATTCTCCTAGCTCCGCCACTGGCGGTAACAAACTTCCGACAATTATGTGGATGGCTAAATGAGACCTGATAAATATCTCTTTATATGAAATATACATATTAAATTAATATATATACACATTAGTTTCAAAAATATAAACATAAATTACTTCAAATATAAATATAAACATTAGTTTCAAAAATATAAACATAAGTCGTCCTACACTTATGATCTTTGTATTCAGTTTTCATGTCTCGTTTATTTAACTCTATTTAGTACTTACGATAAATGTGTTTTAAATCTTTAATTATCTTCAATTACTAGAACTAGAATGGAAGAAAGAGAATCTTGCTTCAACTTGACACATGAGTATGCCAAGAATTATATGAAAGAGGTTAAGCGAGAGTTTGCAAATGATGTAGGAAAGAATGCGACATTCTGTCAGCACCTATGAGATTTCGCGAACGAGAGGTTTGAGGAGGATACATACCTAATTTCAAAAGTTTAAAGCATTGATGCATGTAACTTACTGGACGCTTCTGCGTTGCTTGCAGGATCAGTGTATATGAATTGATTTTTGAGTCAAAGAGTTGTTTCAAGGACATAGGAATTTGTTAGTTGGTTTCAACGCTTTTCTGCTAGATAAGAATAAAATAAAGTTGAGGAGGTTGATGATCTACATTCCAGTGATGCATATTGTGAGGAGAAACTAAACAATGCGATGGGTCAGATTGTATCTTTTAGCTTAGAAGAAGACCTCAGTTAAGCAGGTATAAGTATCATCTCATTAAATTGTTTAATTCTAAATTACTCGTGGTTTTTATAATATTGGCAAAACCTAGAAGGTTTAATCAGATCATTTTAGGCTTACACTATTCATAAACATATCAAAAAAAAATCTCTACATATTAATCTTTTACTTAGAAAAATGCCTTAAACAAAAGGCCCAAATAAGATTAGCTAATGTTTTCCTGGGAATAGACATATCTTATCACAGTTGAGCTTGTGGGATCATGAGCAAATTGGTAGCGCCTTCATCATCAAAGGAAGAGGATGAGATCTCTCCTTGAAGATTCACTTGAGTTGTAGTTGTCTGCTCAACCTATAAAGACAGAAATCAAAAGAGTTAATAACAAATCACAACAAAGACTAAACTGAAGATAAAAAGAACAAATATTTCTTTCTTTTTTTGTGCACAAAAAGCAAATATTTTACCATTTCTTTTTTCTTCCTAAGAACCTTGGAGACGGACATCCAAGAATGGTTTTCTAGCTAGCTTGAATTCTTCCATTCGCCATTCACTTGGCTCTTCTTTTGTGTCATTCTTCGAGAAGAAGTTATAAGGCATCTTTGTGCCCTTAAGATCATTGTTACGGTCTATGAACTCTTTCCTGTGATGACCTTGACACCAAACATTCTTTAGACATGTTGTCTCCGTTTGATTTCATCTCATTATTAAGTTATGTAACTTTTTAATCTCATTATTCATTATTGAATTATGTATCATTATTGAATTCTCTAACTTTTTTCATAAACTTCTTGATTGTTTCTTTTGATGTTTGTTTTACACTACAAAAAATTTCTCTTAATCTTTGTAGTCTAATTTGTGATGTCTTCGAAATCTCCTTTGTATTCTGTGTAGTAGATTCCAAGCTGCTTTGGCTGATTCTTCATCAGAGATTCTCCCTCCAAGAATTTCTTCGCTCAAGACACTAGTGAATTAGTTGTAAGGTAAGCTGATCAATGACTTCTAATTCTTCCAACTCTTTTACAGATTTAAGTTCTTCTTTTATCGGTATTTTACTTGTATTTGGTTTCTCTGGAATTCCTTTGAAACAATAGTCCACAAAGACCTAGTCCGTAGTATTGTCTTCATCCTTTTGATCCATAGGCTGAAGTTACGACCATCAAATACATGAACGATTTGTGTTGTGTTCTGCTGCATCTTCTCTTGTGATAGATTCTTTTGTGGTTACTTCTATGATGAAGTTTCTTGTGATCTTTGTGTTGTTAGGTTGCTAGGATCTTTTACATCAACTTTACCTCTGATACCATGTTAGAATTGTGATTAAGAAAAATAAAAGTTGAATTTGCCTTCAAAAGAAGAGAGAAAATATGATTTCTGAAAGCTAACATTATTATTGATCGATTGTATTCTTTAGCTCTAAAGAACTTACATATATATAGTAAATAATACAAAATTAACAAAATAAAGAGTAATTACATTCAATATACATGTTAGAAAGATTATTTAGGAGATTGGTAAAGTACTATTTATGTACTGTTTAGCCTCATACACATATCCATAATTACCCCTACAAGTTATATCTGAAAATCTATACCACTAAAACAATTATGTAGAAGCAATCCTATTATGTAGAAGCAATAAAACTCTCACTTGCAGGTACAATCCCCAACGACACCGTTTTACCACTACGTACAATCCCCACCAACTTCAACTTGCCATCTTCCGCACCGTTTCAAACACTCCACAACCTCTGACATATCCGGCCGTTTCTCTGGCATCGATCTCACGCACCTCGCCGCTGTAACAACCAATCTCCGTATCACGGCGGAGCTTGGCCGGTTCCTGATTCTCTCGTCGCAGATCACTCCGCACCCGCTGCATATAACGAGAGGCACTGCCCAATCGACGAGGCACGGCGGACTCTAATTCAGACCAATGGCCGTTAGATCCGCCGGCGGCGTGGCTTTCAGACGCTCGTCGTCCACGTTTCCGATCAACGCCAGTCCGAAATCCGCCAGCCTCGCGTATCCGTCGCCATTGATGAGAATGTTGGACGATTTGATGTCACGGTGGATAACGGGAGTCTCAGACACACGAATCCTCAGCTTCTCTCTTGTTCCTCCCTTTTGAATAAGAAACGGCTGCTGCTGCTGCTGAGTTCCAGCGGATTTTCTGACCAACCCGACTCCGTTTTGAGAAGATTTCAAGGCGGCGATGGTGAGGAACGAGAGGCTGTTCATGAAGAAATCAGACGGAAGGAGAAAGTAGTTGAGTCCGAGCTTGAGCGTGTCGGTTTCAGACAGGACATGGGTCCTCTGTCCGATGTAGAGCGAGTCGGATCTGCAGATTTTGTGCTTTGGGAAGTCTCTTGCGAGCTCTGAGACCACCACTGGACGGTCGTAGACTTCTAAAGAACCGTCGGATCTTACGAGTTTGATCTTCCGTTGGTTTCCTCCTTCGCCGCGGTCGCTGATGGACCGGCTCGGTCGGGGATGGAGACAGAGCCAATCTGATGGAGCTCTGTGTAGCTTTAAGAGTAGACTCGCAAGCTTCACGATATTGTCATGACCCATTTAGTATGAACAAGAAAACGAGAATTCTTCTCTTCTGTGAACAATGTTGATGCGGGAGAGAGAGAGAGAAGAGAGAATCTTTGTAGTTTCGGTGTGAACAAATGAGACGAACTTTTGCCACAAAAAAAAAATGAAACGAACTTTTGCTTTGTATATTTATACACTATTTTACATTACAGGACTTATGGTTATACTGTTATACAGATAATATATAAATACAAAATGATTACAACAGTAGTTATATTGATGCAAATACGAATTGGACAAAACCGTAACTCCAATCGGCTAAGAAAAACATCAAACCTAATAAAAAAGATTTCTTCTATGCCACCTAAATAACTTTCATTTCTTGTATATTGATGCAAATCACTCCAAAATAAATGGTAAACTTCTTATTCTAAAAATACCAAATTAATTATTTCCTATACTTATTTAATAAGGTAATTTCCTTTTTTATTTCAGTGATCACACGGTGTCTAGCACCATGCTCCTCTCTCCATTTCAATCCTTAACTCACAATCTTCTTTCTCAATTGTTCCTTCTTCATTCTCAATTAAATGAGACAAGCTTATTCCAACAGAGTATCGTACAAATCCAAAACCTTTGTCTCTTTGAACACGAACCTCCCCAATAACTCCAGAGGCAAGAGAATATAAGTGGCGGTGAAGATCAACCTGGGAAACCTGAAAATTTAAACAAAGTTTTATATCAAAGGTTGTGTCAAGCCAACATAATATCTATAACCACAATGTCCTTTTCTTGACCTCTGGACCAAGATTCCCAACATAAACAGTTATGTACTGAGCATTGTTCTCAGGAGCATCCCGTTACTTGTATCTTTGCCATCCTCTGTAGAAACACAGAATCCAATATTTCAACACCAAAAAGTGAGAACTAAAATCATTAGAGGCTTTTCTTTGTTTCCAGCAAAACTTAAAGCAAAAAAGAGTAGAAGTTTCGTCTTTTAAATGTCAGTAGTAAAAAGATATAGAAAATTAAAAATCATTTGAAAAAAATAGAAAGACTACCCGAATTTTTTTTGAGTATATTTCATTTTATTGAATAGTGATCCAACATATAAAAAAAACTAACCCAGATGAGTCTAGGTCATCTGTTACAAATTATAGATCTCGTCTAACTTTTGAAATGGAAATTAGGATATTCAGTGATAAACCTGAAAGGATGAAACAAGTCGAATAAGATTATAGAAAGAAGGGTGATTCGGTATGCCAAGGATTTGATTGGTTAGTGCTGTATTTTATTTTATTTTGATTTAGAATTTCGAATATACTGTCGATATTTTGGCTGCGAAAAACAAGTCCGTGACATTAAACAACAAGTAAAGAAGTAAATGACTGATAGAATACTTGAATAAAACAAAAATAAAGCCGCAACTGAGAAATTCCACTCTACAACGTATTCGCGCATACATGCCTGATACCCCCTCCACATTAATATCTCTGCATATACATCCTTTGGAACCCCATCAACAATGTCGGAACTAAGGCAAGTGAGTCATCTCTCACTATTTAGTTTTTCATATTCACATACATGAATGTTGATTGATTTATTTACTTAGTTTGTCAATATATATTTCGAAAAGAAGATTGGATGGCAAGATCGCAATTATAACAGGCGGAGCCAGCGGTATCGGAGCCGAAGCGGCTAGGCTATTCACCGACCACGGAGCTAAAGTGGTCATAGTCGATATACAAGAGGAGCTAGGCCAAAACGTCGCCGTTTCTATCGGAAAAGAGAAAGCCAGTTTCTACCGCTGCGACGTAACAGAGGAGACAGAAGTGGAGAACGCCGTCGCGTTCACCGTCGAGAAGCATGGAAAGCTCGACGTTCTGTTCAGCAACGCCGGCATCTTGGATCCGCGGGGAAGCATCCTCGACTTGGATCTTGACCGGTTCGACCGCATAATGGCGGTTAACATTCGCGGCGCGGCTGCGTTTATCAAACACGCGGCGCGTGCGATGGTGGAGAGAGGCACACGTGGTGGGTCCATCGTGTGTACGACGAGTGTGTCGTCGGAGATTGGTGGTGGGAGACGTCACGGGTACACGGCGTCTAAACACGGGCTGCTCGGGCTGATCAGAACGGCGTGCGGAGAGCTGGGGAAGTATGGGATTAGAGTCAACGGTGTGGCACCGTACGCGCTGGCTACGCCGTTGACTAGCCATGACGAGGAGACGGGGAAGCGGGTGGAGGAAGAGTTTGCGGCCAAGGGAGTTCTCAAGGGTGTGGTGCTTAACGCTCGACACGTGGCGCAAGTGGCTCTGTTTTTGGCTTCTGATGAGTCGGTTTATATCAGTGGTCAGAATTTGGCGGTGGATGGAGGTTATAGTACGTGTCGTTAACGCAATGTTCAAATTTAGAGAAAGAAAGATAATAATTGAAACGTGGACTTTTATCATTTTTTTCTCTTTTTTCTTTTGCTGTAATAAAAGTGCTTAAAGATCTTAGGTTCATATAAATTATTATTCTTACCAAGTAAAACCATATGAGAGTAAATTAACAGAAGAAATGTATCAAAGCAGCTGTCATCTGGAAGAAGAAAAACGTTATAAACATGCCTATAATCGTATCATATATAGAGTATGTATGTATAAAGGGCAGTATAGTAAAACATCTAGACCTAGTATTCTAGGTGTATTCAGTATATATACGTGTATTGCACATACTAATAAGATCATCCAATTCCATAAACCTACATGGTATCAGAGCATTGATCCATAAACAAAACCCTAGCCGTTATTTTCTTTTCTTCCTCACGCTATCTTCTTCCCCACCCGGTTTCTTCTTCCCCAAGCTATCGACTGTTAACAATGTCGATCACTTCAAACGAAACCATTGAGATTTCTGAAACTCCCAAACTCTTGAACATCAACATGACTAACGTCACCAAACTTACGGCCTCCAATTTTCTTATGTGGAGCCGTCAAGTTCGAGCTCTTCTCGACGGAAACGATCTGTCAGGCCACCTCGACGGATCCAGCGTTCCATCTTCTCCGACGATCACGACTGATGGAGTTGTGACCGCTAACCCCGCGCATCTTCTTTGGAAGCGCCAAGATCGCCTTGTTTACAGTGGGTTGCTTGGGGCGATCACCGTCTCGATCCAGCCTATTCTGTCTACTACGGAGACATCGGCTCAGATTTGGGACACCTTGTCTTCTACATACGCCAAACCGAGTCGTGCTCATATCCAGCAGTTGCGACAGCAGATCAAGTCTTGGACCAAAGGCACGATGACTATTGATGCCTACTTTCAGGGCTTCAAAACTCGTTTCGATCAGGTGGCGCTTCTCGGCAAGCCATACGATATCGAGGATCAAATTGAGTTCATCTTAGAGGGACTACCAGAGGAGTACAAGCCGATCAAAGATCAACTGGAAGGCCGTGAAACTCCCCCATCGCTTGCGGAGATCCATGAGAAGCTCTTGAATCACGAGAACAAGCTTCTCGCCAAGAGCTCCACCCCGGCGATTCTTCCTGCTACGGCCAATATGGCTAACCATCAGGGCTCCTACAGCAACAACACACCACGCCACACCAGTTCTCAGCCCCGAAACAACCACAACACCAACCAGCGATCCCATCAAACTTGGCAACAACAACAGTTCTCGCCAAGAAGTGATACTGCTCCGCGGGGATATCAAGGACGCTGCCAGTTCTGTGGCGTTCAAGGACACAGTGCTCGACGATGTCCGCAAATCCAGGGGGCGTCTAACGCCAATAAGACGAGCACGCCACCATCGACGCCTTGGCAACCTCGGGCTAACATGGTGACTGCTCAAAACTACAATCCCAGAAACTGGATTTTGGACAGTGGCGCCACTCATCATCTGACTACTGATCTCGGCAACTTGGCTCTCCATCAGCCCTACACCGGTGGAGAAGAAGTCACCATCGCAGATGGCTCCGGTCTGCAAATCTCGCATACGGGTTCCACAACTCTCAACTCTTCTACTCATGCCTTTAAACTTCGCGATATATTATATGTTCCTAACCTTCACCGTAACCTGATCTCTGTTTATCGCCTGTGCAATTCTAATAACGTTTCTGTTGAATTCTTTCCTGCACATTTTCAGGTGAAGGATCTCAGCACGGGGGTCCGGTTACTCCAAGGCAAGACTAGAGACCAAATGTACGAGTGGCCGGTTTCTTCATCAAACACCATCTCCCTTTTTGCTTCTCCCACACCGAAAACCACTCTAGCTTCCTGGCACTCCCGATTGGGACACCCAACTTTTTCTGTTTTGCAATCTATTATTTCCAAGTTTTTGTTACCTCTTTCTGCTTCAGCTCAAAAAGAAAACTCTTGTTCTCATTGCCTCATTAATAAAAGCCATAAACTTCCATTTCATACAAACACTATCTCCTCTACTCAGCCTCTTGAATACTTGTATACCGATGTGTGGACCTCACCTATTTTATCCATCGATAATTTAAAGTATTATCTTATCTTTGTTGATCATTTCACCCGATACACATGGTTCTATCCTCTCAAACAGAAGTCTCAAGTCAAAGAAACTTTTGTTCACTTCAAAAGCTTAGTGGAGAAACACTTCGGCAAGCCTATCAAAAATTTGTACTCCGACAATGGCGGAGAGTACATTGCTCTACGGTCTATCCTCTCCTCACATGGGATCGCGCATTTCACCTCTCCACCTCACACTCCAGAACACAACGGCATGGCTGAGCGCAAGCACCGTCACATTGTTGAGACGGGCTTAACTCTACTCCACCAGGCTCGCCTACCGACAACATACTGGACATATGCATTTGCCGCTGCGGTGTATCTCATTAACCGACTTCCGACACCGATCATCGTGAACCAATCGCCCTACATGAAGCTCTTTGACACACAACCAAATTATCTCAAGCTTCGGGTGTTTGGGTGTCTGTGTTTTCCATGGCTCCGACCTTATGCTCAACACAAACTCGACGACCGGTCTCTACCTTGCATCTTCCTCGGTTACTCACTGACGCAAAGTGCATACCTGTGTCTCCATCAACAGACCGGCCGAATATACACCTCTCGGCACGTTCAGTTCATTGAGACTACGTTCCCATACATGGCTTCCCCACCAGTGAGAAGAGATAACGATGAGACCAACCACCAAGCTTTGCTCCTCCGACGCTTGTTCCGATCGCGCCACTCGTGCACTCTGTCGCGCCTACGCCCCCGTGTCCGGATCCTCACCACCAGGGAACACCAGGAAATAATACAACAGGTACTGTTATTGGTTCTGTGCAGGTACATGAAGAGAGATCTCCTCCACCGACAGCCCCCGCTCCCCAACCACAAACTCTTCCCTCTCCACATCCGCAAACTCTTCCCTCTACTTCCACTACCCAACCTGCACCCGCACCTGAACCTATCCCATTGCCCTCACCACCTATACCTACAGTCTTACCACCTCCTCCCACAGCAAACGCCCATCCTATGCAAACCCGAGCTAAGAACAAAATCACCAAACCAGCCCAAAAGCTTACTCTTTTAGCCGTAAACCAAGCCAAGAACCCTCTTATACCCACCACTGTGGCCCAAGCTATGCGAGATCCAAACTGGAGACATTCTATGGGAGATGAGTACAATGCTCAAGTTCGGAATCAAACGTTTGAACTGGTTCCGCCGGCGCCAAATCAGCATGTCATACCCACTAAGTGGATTCATACGATTAAATATCTTGCTAATGGTTCCATTGATAGGTACAAGTCGAGATGGGTGGCTCGCGGATACAACCAAGAGTATGGCATCGACTATGCGGAGACGTTCAGTCCGGTCGTCAAAACCCTCACGATTCGTCTCGTACTTCAACTTGCCGTCACTCGCGCCTGGCCTATAAAACAGCTGGACGTCAACAACGCTTTTCTTCAAGGAACACTAATGGATGAAGTCTATGTTTCTCAGCCTCCTGGTTTCGTAGATACTGATAGACCACACTATGTGTGTCGCCTCAAGAAGGCACTCTATGGACTCAAACAAGCACCACGGGCGTGGTATCAGGAACTACGAAACTTCTTACTCCAGACGGGCTGTATTAATTCGGTTGCAGATACGTCTGTCTTTGTTTACATCAAGGGAGCTCACATCGTATACATCTTGGTCTATGTCGACGATATAATCATCACTGGAAGCAGCAGCCTGATCGTTGATGGCGTGATACATGTTCTTGCCACTAGGTTCTCGCTAAAAGAACCCACGGATCTTCATTATTTTCTGGGTGTTGAAGCTACAAGAACTTCTGCTGGTCTGCATCTTATGCAACGCAAGTACATCATAGATCTCTTAACTAAGACGAAGATGTTGGACGCCAAACCTGTCCTCACACCTATGTCCGTCTCGCCGAAACTGACGCTCAAGTCGGGCACGGTTATGGCTGATCCGAGTGAGTTCCGTATGCTAGTAGGGAGCCTCCAGTATCTCTCTATTACGCGACCTGATATCGCCTACGGTGTCAACCGTCTCTCCCAATTCATGCATCAACCCACCGATGAGCACTAGCAAGCCGCGAAACGTGTACTCCGATATCTTGCTGGCACTCTTTCCCATGGTATCATGCTTCGCCGCGACACGCCACTGTCTCTCCATGCGTACTCCGATGCGGACTGGGCGGGAGATACAGATGATTACATCTCCACTAATGCTTTCATCCTCTTCCTTGGTGCAACACCAATAGCGTGGTCGTCTAAGAAACAAACCGGTGTTGCTAGATCTTCGACAGAGGCTGAATATCGAGCCGTTGCAAATACTGCTGCAGAGATGAAGTGGGTTTGCTCGCTCCTCACTGAACTTGGGGTCTCGCTCTCGCATCCGCCAGTCGTCTTCTGCGATAATGTAGGAGCTACGTATCTTAGTGCGAACCCAGTCTTCCACTCCCGTATGAAGCATCTGGCGTTAGACTTTCACTTTGTCCGCGAAAATGTTCAGTCTGGTGCCTTGCAGGTTACTCATGTCTCAACTAGAGATCAACTTGCGGACGCTCTCACCAAACCTCTCTCTCGGACGCGATTCATAGAACTGATGAACAAGATTGGAGTTGTTTCACTACCTCCATCTTGAGGGGGCGTATAGAGTATGTATGTATAAAGGGCAGTATAGTAAAACATCTAGACCTAGTATTCTACTTGTATTCAGTATATATACGTGTATTGCACATACTAATAAGATCATCCAATTCCATAAACCTACATCATATACTTTCCAGTTTTGTAAAGTGCAAATGGAATCTCTCGTGCAGGCTTATCTTTGAGTCCCCAAATTGGTCGAAAGAGCCATCTTTCAACCTTCAATGGAAAACCATACTAATCCTGACTGAAGGCAACTTTTTCCCTCCGGTAGGGGAACTATAGGTCCCAAGAAAAGACGCCATAGATCTAGAATGATCGTTACCAACATAGAAGCACCTAAAGCATCAACAGCCACACGTGACAATTCCCATTTATCACTAGATTTCTCATCCATCCTGCAATACCACCATTACCAATGGAAAAACGCATATGAAAAGGAGTTCAATTATTCTCTAAATGTAAGAAAGAGATGAAAAAATCTAGGACAGAGTAACAACAGAGTAACACTATAGACCAGTTTCGGTAGGCATCAGTCTTGTTTAAGGAGTCTCTTTACCTGAAGAACATTGGAAAGCTCACAATGAAGTATAATGCATAGAACAAACATCCAACTCTGTACATGGCATTTCGGTCCACGAACTCATAGTAAGGAAACTGCAAATGTTTGAAAACAAAACAAAAACATATCAAACTTGTTCTCAGGTAATTTCCAAAGAAGACTCTAGAATGATTTTACTAGCTAAACATATATACAAGAATAATTTATCAATAAGCTACTACTTGATAAAGCACGAAGTAAGTTGCTTTCTATGGTTCCCGTGATTAGGTAGAAACAGAAAACTAAAGAACTAATACGCCCTGAGAAAAAAGTATCAAGCAAATGAACACCACAACATACATTTACAATAGAAACAGTCTCTAGGTACGCAATGAAATAAGAAAAAGCCAGTATCCATGCAGCCTCAAAACACCATCTCAGAGAATCTGGTAAATCAGAAATGGCATGTCGTAGCCTTCGAAGAGTAATGTTGGATGCAACGTGGTAAAAGAGGAAACAAACATGTGCCATGAAGAATGTGTTGTGAGGCACCTGTTCAGCACAAAAACCTGCCATCATGAGCTCATGGAAACAATAAAACACAGACACACACAATGGATAACAGCCGAAGTTAGATGTGTGCTTGATTACATTATTCATTTTCCACGACGGAAAAGTATATGACGCTCCAAGAACTTGGAAGAAGTAGTGAGTCAAAAAGTAGTTTCCCACATAGCTGAAAATAATTATCCAGAGATTTGCCTGTTGTAGAAATAAAGTCCTTAATTGATACAACAATGGATGAGATTTCAAACTAGCTAATATTTATTAATGTCAATTTTTTTTTTTTGGAACACGTCAAAAACATAATAAAGAAAGTGTTGATTATGTGTAAGAATTTCTGGTATTATATTAATTATGTTGAGGAAAATAACTAAGAGATATGCAGCGACAGTTTCTCTACATGTGATTTGGTAAACCAAATAGCTTAAAAATTAAAACAGAGAAGGAAGAAAGCTTGCCTTAACCCAATAACGGTCCTTCCAGCATAAGCCTCTGTCGGCCTGAAGAAAGGAAGACGAGAGCGGTTAACTATCAGTTAGAGACACAAGTAAATGATCATGGCCATAGAACAACAAGTCAACATGTTTGCTGACACTGAAACAGAGTTCTCAAACCATAACAGAGTCATCATAGCTTCTATACAACCAAAAAACATAAAGATCTTCGTTTAAACAGGTTACATGCATTTAGTAGATGTACAAGACCCTCTTTAGATGTTTTCGAATTTTCCATTAACGTAGTAACTTCTAATCTAAGGTAAGGAGACAAAATAAAAAGAAAAAGGATTAATGAAAAAATAAGAAGTTTGTAGCATTGTTGTTAAGTATAACCTTTCCAATAACTAACATTGGTATCAAGAAAGCAGGAACAGCTGAAACCAAGGCCACAAGCAGATACTCCAACTCCGTGAATGTCTGCTAGTTAGTAATTAAAATTTAAATCGCTTTCAACTGTGAATACCTAGTTGCATGGAGCTAAACAAGCCAACTCCGTGATACGTAGACTTCATATGAAACATATTGATAATCTTACAGAACGGACCTCGTAAAGCTCGTAAGGCACAATGATTCCCAAATAGAGAGTAAGCCAGAAAGGAGTGTAGAAGAGGAAGAAGAGCTCTCCCCATCTCTTGCTCGGATTTTGTGCCAGCCACAAGCTCCGAGAAACATCACTTGATCCTGTAAATACTGTAACTTTATATTATATTTATGTTAACAAAAATCGGTAAAACAGAAGAAGCAGAAGAGATGGGCGTTACCTGACATCCTCCTTGTGACCGGAAAATCTGGAGATTGGCTTTGGGAAGAGAAAAGTTTCGATTGGTTACATGAAAGGTATTACTCTGTACGATCGACCAAATAAATAATCACAACTAGGTGGTCGTGACAGCTCAACTATCGTGATTATGACGGGAATTATGTGTAAGCTCAAGAAAAGAGCTGTGATCGTGAAGAAGAGAGGAAGACTGTGTCACACATGTGATCGATGTGTGACACAATGGAAAAAGTCGGTTATGGAAACTATGACGTGGCATAACGTGGTTATCAAGTAAAGAAGATATGGAAGATTAGATTGCATCGAGATATTAGGAAATATAGTATATTCGATGAGGGCTACTTAACTAGATTGTTTAGGGCAGATCTAGGTTAAGGACGCTAATTGAAAAAGCTTGAGCAAGGGGTTTGTCTTGTCAAGTAAAGAGGTGATCGAGTTCAGGTTGTTGAAGCTCGATCTACTGAGTTAAGAGTTTAGAAATTGGTCCGTCTCTAGTCGTGTGTGACTGAGAGTAATTCGGATTAAACAGATCTAGGTGATTGTTTAAGTGATTTCTAATATACAAGAAAGAGTGTTCTTGGATTCTCGTTGTGCTCTGTTTATTGGGTGTCCCTGAACTTTCATTTGGTATCAGAGCGGGAAACCTCTGTGGTATCAATTACTACTAACAGGTTGAGATCCTGCGGATTTCATGAACACCATGAAGGAGATTGTCACGCTACACAAGCCTATCATGCTAGACGGAGGCAACTTTGGACACTGGAAGGCACGAATGAGACATGTGATCAGAGGGATCGACGAGGATGCCTGGACTGCTGTTGAGGATGGGTGGTCTCCACCCACTGTGATGATAGAAGATAAGACCTTGGGTCCAAAACCTAAGGATCAGTGGACAGATTCAGAAAAATCAGCATCAAAATTCAACTCTAAGGCTTTAACTGTCATCTTCTCTGCTGTCGATTTGGAGCAATTCAAAATCATTCAGGGATGTGAGTCGGCGAAGGAAGCTTGGGATACGCTGATCAATCACTTTGAAGGAAACACAAGTGTACGACGAACCAGAATTGATCACTTAGCCTCAAGGTTTGAGAACTTGCGCATGGGAGATGATGAACCTATCGATGGGTTTATCTCTAAAATCAGTGAGCTGGCTAATGAATCTTCTGTCTTGGGCAAGAAGTATGAAGAAAAGGATCTGGTTAAGAAACTCCTGAGATGTTTACCTCCACGGTTTGAAACATACAAGGCAGTTCTCAACATCGCCGTTGACACTGATGAGATGAAGTTCGATCAACTCTCTGGTATCCTGAAGGTTCATGATCTCGAGAAATCTGATCGACAGGAGAACACTCAGAAGAGTATTGCCTTCACTGCAAATTCTAAAGATGATGACAGAGTCTCTAAAATTGAAGATAATCTGAGCTTAATGGCAAAGAATTTTAACAAGTTTATGAGACGGGTTGAAAAAGGTGGTAGCAGATCAAACAGTCGGTTTCAGAGGAATGAATCAGATCGTGGTAATTCACAGTCATCAAGGTCAGATGCTTCAAAAAGGAAGAAGGAGCTTCAGTGTCATGAATGTGAAGGATATGGGCACTTTCGGAATGAATGTCCACTCACCAAGAGAAAAGAACTCAAGTGCATAGAGTGCAAGGGGTATGGTCACACTCGCAGTGAATGTCCAAATAACTTGAAAAAAGACAAGTCACTTATGAGCTTCAGCGATACAGACTCGGATAGTGAGAGTGATGATGGGGAATTACATCTGAACTTTATGGCACTCGTAGCACTTGAAGGTATGACTTCAGCTTCTGACAAAGTGGAAGTAGTAATGGATGAGGAAGACGACGAGCTCAATCTTGACCTGGAAACAGAGTACAAGACACTGTTTAATCAGTTTACTGAGCTTAGCCATGAAAACCTTCAGCTCATAAAGGATCGAGCAATGTTGAAAGCACAAGTAAACATCCTGGAACTTGAGAAACCTATAACACAACCTGCTGCTCTTTCAATCTTAAAAGAATCCGATCAAGAAGTTCTGGCATTAAAACGAGCCATGACTGAGCAGGAACGATCTCATAAGGAGTTTGAGGCTAAATTCAATCAGTTGAGCGAACTATTCTTTCAAGAAAAAGATAAGAGTAAGCTGTTGGAAAGCCAGTTGGCTGAAAACCTCAAAAAGGTCAAGATGCTCTCAACCGGCACCAAGTCTCTAGATCATCTGCTCACTTTGGGACAATGCCCCAGCACAAGCCGAGGGCTTGGATTTCATGGATCTATCTCTAAGTCGGATCAAGAAGGACATCAAGTTGTGTTCGTAAAAGAAGTCTCCAAGGAGGAAAAGGTTGCTGACTCCCGTCCTCCTCAAGCTCAGCCTGCTATTCAGAACACTGGGAAATACGAGTCTAACTCTCGTGCACGACGTCGTGGAAATGGATGTCACTTCTGTGGAAAACGAGGACACCATGTCAGTTTCTGTTACTTTCGAAGACGCCAATATGAGCGAGCCTGGAGATTAAACTTGTGTTTCATGGAACCATCTATGTATGGACATGTCTGGATTGCTAAAAGAGACTTATATCCTACCTACAAAGATCGCGTCGGCAATAAGTCACACAAGGAATTTCCTGAGTCACACACCAAACCAGAGTTGAATCTAGCATGTAACTTCACGAGTATATCAGAGAAGGTCAACTTGGTTAGTCACGTTGCATACACCAGTGCAGATGGTAGTTCTCAAATCGATTCTCCTTGGTACTTTGACAGTGGTTGCTCAAAACACATGACAGGAAGCTATGAACATCTTGAGAAACTTCAACCTATCAAGGGTGGAAAAGTGACTTTTGGTGATGGAGGACAAGGAAAGATACGAGGCGTAGGAGTAACTGATAGACCGGATCTACCTCGTCTTATCAATGTATACTATGTTGATGGCCTCAAAGCAAATCTTATCAGTGTAAGTCAACTATGTGATGAAGGCCTAGAAGTGATCTTTAATAGCAAGGAATGTCGTGCTGTGGATCCACAAGGGAACATCGTGCTGTGTGGAATCCGATCTGGTAATAACTGCTATATGTGGAAGCCTACAAATGTGTGCTGCTCAGCAACTACATCTAAGCTTGATCTGTGGCATAAGAAGCTAGGGCACATGAACATCAATGGGCTGACCCGACTTGTTAATGCGGAAGTGGTCAGAGGAGTTCCAGATTTAGAATCTCAGACGAGTACCGTATGTGGAGCGTGCTGTCAAGGAAAACAAGTTAAGGTGCAACACAAGCGAATCCCTGAGATTAGATCCAAGCAGTTGTTGGAGCTTGTTCACATGGATCTCATGGGTCCAATAACTCCTGAGAGTGTTGCAGGGAAAAAGTACATTCTGGTCATGGTAGATGACTTCTCAAGATATACATGGATGGACTTTCTACGAAACAAGTCAGATGCTATTGATAGTTTCAGAATTCTCGCATTACAACTGAAGCAGAAAGGTGGAATCATGGAAATCAAGAGTGACCATGGTGGTGAGTTTCAGAACGAACAGTTCGATAGTTTCTGCCAAAGTCAAGGAATTCGACATCAATATGCAGCACCTAGAACTCCACAGCAGAATGGTGTTGTTGAGAGAAAGAATCGTACACTACAAGAGATGGCTAGGGCAATGCTATGTGGAAACAATGTCCCACCAGGGTTTTGGGCAGAGGCAGTGAGCACCGCATGCTATGTTATAAATCGGGTGTATGTCAAACCTAAGACTAAGACTACACCATATGAGATACTAAAAGGCAAGACTCCCAACCTGAGCCATATGCATGTGTTTGGGTGTTTATGTTACATCCTGAATGACAAAGATCACTTGGGAAAGTTTGATGCCAGAAGTGATGTAGGAATGTTTCTGGGTTACTCAACTAACAGCTCTGCATATCGAGTCTTTAACCAGCGTACCAAATTCATTGGAGATAAGGTGAATGTGGTTTTTGATGACAGTGTAGGATTCTATCAGACCAGGGTCACACAAACAGTTGAATGTGTTACACCGAGTAGCTCTTCTCCGGAAGCAATCATCAAAGAGGAATCTGAGGGAGAGGAAGATTCAAATGATGTACGCGTTGACCTGGATCAAGGAAAAGTGCATAAAAATCATTCCTCGGCTGATGTCATTGGAGGTGTGTTTGATGAAAGGGTTACACGAAAGAAACAAATCAACTTCAAGGAGATGGTCAAGTTGGCATCGTTCATGGCTAAGATGAACAACGTGGAGTGCTACGTCTCTCAGATAGAACCAAAGAATCTCCAGGAAGCCTTGGAAGATGAATATTGGACCGACTCCATGCATCAGGAGCTGGAACAGTTTGAACGATTAGATGTGTGGGAACTGGTTCCTAGACCTGAGGGAGTAAATGTCATTGGAACTAAATGGATTCACAAGAACAAGATAGATGAAGAAGGTAACGTAACTCGCAACAAGTCAAGACTGGTTGGACAAGGTTACACTCAGATTGAAGGAGTGGATTTCGATGAAACATTTGCTCCTGTAGCACGTCTCGAATCGATCAGGTTACTCTTTGGAATGGCATGTGGGTTCAGAATCAAACTTTATCAAATGGATGTCAAGAGTGCTTTTCTGAATGGTGTTCTACAAGAAGAAGTTTATGTGACACAACCAAAAGGGTTTGAGGATCCACACTTCCCTGACTATGTCTACAAACTCAAGAAAGCTCTCTATGGACTTAAACAAGCTCCACGAGCCTGGTATGAAAGACTGACCGATTTCCTCATCAAAGCTGGGTTTCAGAGAGGAGGAGTTGATAAGACTCTATTCATAGGAGAAAATGGAAAGGATGTTATCATTATCCAAGTGTATGTGGACGACATAATCTTTGGTAGCACATCAAAAGAAATGGTGGATGATTTTGTTCGGACAATGACAAAAGAATTTGAGATGAGTATGGTTGGGGAGCTCAGTTACTTTCTTGGACTACAAATCAAGCAGCTTGTGGATGGAATCACGGTTTCTCAAAGCACGTATGCCAAAAATCTTATCAAGAGATTTGGAATGGAAACCAGCAAAGTCGCAAACACACCAATGAGCTCCACTACCAAGCTGTCTCGAGATGATGATGGAAAGCCAGTTGATGAGAAACTCTACAGAGCTATGATTGGGAGCCTCTTGTATCTCACCGCAAGTCGACCCGATCTCCGTCTGAGTGTGGGTATTTGTGCTCGTTATCAAGCATCTCCGAAGGAGTCGCACATGAATGCTGTTAAGCGTATCATTAAATATGTGAAAGGAACTTTGGATTTTGGTCTTCACTATACCTTTGAAACTAATGTGAATCTTGCAGGTTTTTGTGATGCAGATTGGGCTGGTTGCTTAGATGACAGACATATCACTTCTGGAGGTTGTTTCTTTCTTGGGAACAACATGGTAGCTTGGCACAGCAAGAAGCAGAACTGTGTCTCTCTCTCGACTGCAGAGGCTGAGTACATTGCATTGGGAAGCTGTTGCACACAATTACTTTGGATGCGACAAATGCTCGTTGATTATGGTATCATCTCTGATCCCATGCTTGTTCATTGTGATAACATGAGTGCCATAAATTTGTCTAAGAACCCTGTTCAGCATTCACGTACCAAGCATGTGGATATACGACATCACTTTGTGAGAGAGCTAGTTGAGATGAGAATTGTGATTCTAGAGCATGTACCAACCGAGAAACAGCTTGCTGATCTCTTTACCAAACCATTGGACTACAATACCTTCCTAGGGCTTCGTAAGGCCTTGGGAATTGTTAATCTCTGAATAAGTCCTGTCAGAAGAGGAAGGTCACTGCATGTTCATCGCACTGACTAAGTCATTGTACTACTACACCATCAAAACCTTGAGTCAACAAGTTCACTTCTGCAAGTCATCCTCCACGAGTTTATCACCCCTCTCTTAGGTTCACTAAAGAAAGACACTCATCTCGGATCAGGATGCTATCACATTTTAGTTCTGAGTACTGATCACTGTCTGGATTGAACGAGGAAACACTTGAGGAGCTGAGTGTATAAGTAAGGAGAAGAAGGTGTGTTAAACAAAGAAAAGTCTGAGTTACTCAGTAACAGAAAGTTAAGCAAAAAGGCCTGGAATGATAGATACTCAAATTGGAACTGGATGCTATCACATTTTGATTCTAACTTGATCACTGTCTTGACTGGGCAGAGAAGATCACAATTCTTAGAGATGGCCCGATCTGGATCAGGGTGTTATCCCACTTTGTGTCTAGACTCGGATACCATCTCATTGCACTGAATTGTCGATTGTACTCTTGGAGTCAAATTTAATCAAGTTCTTGTCGAGTAGAAGAGACAAGCACAAGATGTTTAACACGTGTTTCCAGACATTGCTAATGAGTGTGAGTGTGGACTTGAGGAAGGATGATCAGCTGATGTGAATCTTGTGTGTGACAGCTACTCGGCTGAGAAAGAGCTACTAACTCGAGTTGACTCATTGATTTCATTAAAGTTCTTTGTGGTAGGTGACTGAGTTGGTGCAATGACTTCTGTGTCTTTCCTCTGGACAAAAAGGCATCATGAGCATGCTTTAAAATGGTTACGTGTATATAGTTTTTCTTGATACTTGCTTGATGATTCTCGGTTCTCTCTCTCAGGCTCTCACATGGTTGTAAGTGTTGTCGAAAATCACTTGGTCATAATCTCTCTTATGTTGTTTTGGTTCTTTATTTTTCCTTTGGGCCTCAGTTATTCTTGGGCCTCTCTTATGTGACTAATAAAGGGTGAGTTGATTTTTTTTGGAGCATTGTTATTATCGCCACTTTCAAAGAGATTCTCAAGCTCAGCTCTCTCTCCTCTCGCCATCGACATGCAACCGCGAAGAAGCTCCCATCTAAATCGAGGCTCATCTGGTGCTGGAAGCTCGTCTCAGCCTCTCTCGTCACAGCCGCAGTCTTCTCCACCGGCACGGAAGCGAGCTCGTCGGCGTCCATCGCGCGATGTATCACCGGAGCGTGTTGAGCCAGAGAATGAGTCACTCTCGGAGACTGACTCCGATAATGGCGTTGAGAATCCTATGGGTGAAGCTGAGACCCTTGCGAATCGAGCTAAGGAGGAGCGATATCATGAAAATCGCCTCATGTATCGGACCAAGCTCGATTTGTACCCCGAGCTAATGCAACCACACAAGACGCCTCTTGCTTCCCGATTCTTCTCTATGGCGGCTACAGAGCGATTCCAGGGACTCAAGACGAGGAAATTCATCAATCAACATCGTATCTCTCTTACCGATGCGAACCTTGCCGATGTTCGGAGTATTGTGGAGAATGCAGGATTACTTCATACTCTCACCGACGTTGATGCCTATCAACCAACTGTGGTAAGAGAATTCATAACTAATCTCTTGGAGGCCTCTGAACGCGATGTTGGTGTAGCTGTGTATCTTAGGGGGTCGATGATAGATTTCTCACCAAGCTTGATTAATGCCATCTACTGCATCCCTGGATTTGAGGATGATCCTAACTGGTTGGATGAAGGTATTGATGAAGTGTGTGGGTTCCTCACTGATGGGCAGATAAACCGATGGGAAAACATGAGCTCAAAGTTTCTCACCCCGACGAATCAGGTGCTGTACAAGCTGGTTTGCACCAACTGGATTCCGACAATGAACTACACCAACATGAATCAAGCTCGTTTGAAGTTTGTGTATATGCTTCATCACAATGAAGATGGTTTCAACTTTGGGAAGCTGGTATATGATCAGATCATGAAGATGGCTGAAAACACTAAGAAGAAAAAGTCTCGAAGGATCATGTTTCCTACTCTGATTCAGCAAGTCATCAACTTCCAGAGGATTGTCCCCATTGACTATCCGACTGATGAGTTTACCGGCTTTCCTAAGCTGGTGGTGAAAGACATCAAAGCAGGGCGTGGCACTGGAGCAGACACACGATCTGCAACCCTTGAGGAAGACATTGAACGCACCATCGCTGATCTCAAAGCCATTCACATTCGTCTGAGGAGTAAGCGTATCATGTTTATGGATTTTTTTTATCCTAGACTAACTTGTGCCTGTTTGTTTTTCTCTGAATGTGCATCTAAGCAGGGGGAGAATACCCTCGATATGCTCCACCTCCCACCGGGAATCGAGAGGATGAAGTAGCTGAAGATACCGAAGAGCTGAGTCAAGCTGGTGACACTGAGGAGCTTAGTCGAAGCTTATCTTTCTGAGCATGAAACTCTGTCATGTTGTGTTTTCTTGTTTTAAAAATAAGATGTGGTAGTAAGACTAAGGATCATGTTGCTTTAAGTAATGATGTGCTCTGATGATGTAGACTTTGGATTCCTATCTATGCATTATGGGTATTAAAATGATCTCAGTGTGCTTGTTTCGATATCTTGTGTCTGGTGCTTTCAGTGTGGATTTGCAGGTTGCTTAGGATGTCACATTAAGATAAAAAGGGGGAGAATGTAAGCTCAAGAAAAGAGCTGTGATCGTGAAGAAGAGAGGAAGACTGTGTCACACATGTGATCGATGTGTGACACAATGGAAAAAGTCGGTTATGGAAACTATGACGTGGCATAACGTGGTTATCAAGTAAAGAAGATATGGAAGATTAGATTGCATCGAGATATTAGGAAATATAGTATATTCGATGAGGGCTACTTAACTAGATTGTTTAGGGCAGATCTAGGTTAAGGACGCTAATTGAAAAAGCTTGAGCAAGGGGTTTGTCTTGTCAAGTAAAGAGGTGATCGAGTTCAGGTTGTTGAAGCTCGATCTACTGAGTTAAGAGTTTAGAAATTGGTCCGTCTCTAGTCGTGTGTGACTGAGAGTAATTCGGATTAAACAGATCTAGGTGATTGTTTAAGTGATTTCTAATATACAAGAAAGAGTGTTCTTGGATTCTCGTTGTGCTCTGTTTATTGGGTGTCCCTGAACTTTCATTATGTCCGCAGTTAAGATTTAATCACATGTGACGTTACTCCATGGACCATTCTGACAAGCTACAGAGGTGTGCTTGGAAAGCAAGCAATCAACAGAAGGGCTGAAGAATAAGTATGAAGTGGAGGACTTAAAGAAAGTCAATGGGCGAACAGAAGATTTGAGCTACCTGCTCAATGTCACAATATTACACTTAGTCAACGATAATCTGTTCATTAAAAATATAGTTTTTGTCCTTTTGGATGAATACACACTCAACTCATTTTTTTTTAACAGAAAAAAAAACTAAGTTGAGTGTATTCATCTAAAAAAACACACTCAACTTGGTTTCTTACGCTAAAAGTTAACCCTATCACGTCACCCGAGAGGTGTTGAAGGCAAAACTATCTTATTTGAGCATATCTAATTGAACTCTATTTTTCTTCATAATAGAAAATTTTGAAAATTAAAATGTGGGTTTTTACTTCCATATTTTTCTTTTTTTTTTTTTTTTTTTTTGTCAACAAACACAGACTCATATAGACTCTGTGAACCAAACTGGTAGCTCCGCATCCATATGGACGACAAAAGACGCTTGCTTCCTGGCACTACGTGCTAAGCTATCCGCCCTTTTATTTTGTGTCCGTGGTATATGAACGAGCTCTGAACTGGTGAAACTCCTCCTCAAGGCTCTAATATCTTCTAAGTAACTTGCAAAGGCTGGCCACTCTTCTGGTTCCGAAACCATTTTCACCAACTGAGAACAATCCGTTGCAAACGTGACTGAGAACTGTCTTAAATTCCTCATACATTCCATCGCCCAAATTAACGCCTCCATTTCTGAATGTA
This sequence comes from Raphanus sativus, assembly GCF_000801105.2. NCBI lineage: Eukaryota > Viridiplantae > Streptophyta > Magnoliopsida > Brassicales > Brassicaceae > Raphanus > Raphanus sativus. The sequence continues at coordinate 42,438,373 of NC_079516.1, forward strand.
ATGGCGACCTAGTGGCTCTTGTATTCCTTGCACCCATAAGTCCGTCATAACCTTCCAAGGTGCTATACCATCCTTGTCCCGAAAAATTATCCTGCCCTTTCCATGACCCATCTGTGAAACACCATCTACCTGGTATTGTTGGGGTTGTCGCCTGAGATCCTGGAATATGGCGATCTGTACCCTGAGCAGGACTGACTTGTGCCTCCGCCCATAATAATGCCTCCGTTTCCGCCAATTTTAGTGTATCCATTGGGTCAATATCCATATTACTAAACACTTTATTATTTCTTGCTTTCCATATATACCAAAGGATCCATGCAAACTGATGATCATCCATTGCTGGTTGCATTCTCCAAAATAAATAATCCATATTTGTAAACAAAGCATGTGTTGGAAAACAGACTGGATTTGTTGGGATTTTCGACAACGCCCATATCTGAATTGCCGGTGGACACTCGAAGAAAATATGGTTTATTGATTCTTCGGGTGCCCCACACCTGTCACAAATAATATCTCCCTTTAGTCCTCGTGCCTTTAGATTCTTTTTTACCGCTATACATCCTGAAAGTAATTGCCATAAGAAATGTTTCATCTTCGGTGGACACTTTATTTTCCAGCAAAACGCCTTCAAAGAAGAGATCGAAGGACCATATACTTGTAGTGTTTTATCTCTATCCGGATAAACCCGTTCAATTTGATAACCAGATTTAACCGTGTACTTTCCATTCATTGTAAAATGCCAACCATCCCTATCATCCAATCTTGATCTGCTCAGTGGCAAACTCTCGATTATTTTTGCATCAAGTGGATCGACCAATGTCCGTATAGCCTGAATATTCCAAGTTCGCGATGTTGCATCAATAAGAGCATCCACCGTGAGATCTGGAAAAAGAGAGTGATTATTTTTATTTGCTGGTCTCGGGCGAGTGGATGGAAGCCACGGATCATTCCATACTGAAATAGAAGATCCTGTTCTCACCCTTTTGATTAGTCCTTTGCTAACCAGAGATCTAGCAGAGACAATACTACGTCATCCATAGGACGCCGAGTACGATCTAATTGGTTCCAGGGGCGATGCATTCCGAAAATACCGTCCCTTGAACACACGGGAGAATAAAGTGTTTGGTTTCTCTAGTAATCTCCATAATTGTTTCCCCAACATAGCCGTGTTACTTCCATATTTTTCTATAATAAATAAATGTTATATTTTTCTTTATTATAAAACAAATCTACTTTTCAAATTTAAATATAGAAGCATGAAATAGCCATTCATTTATAATAAGAAAAATATAACATTTTCTATTATAAATTAACATATTTGAGAAAAATATCAATTTAAAAATTCCTATATTATGAAAAAATAAAAATAGATTAGAGATGGTCTTAAATAATAAATGACCTGTCTTCTTTTTAATCTCAATCTGGATAAAAAAAATAGAGACAAATTAGATATGCTCTAATAATTTGGAGTGTTAATTTGTAAGTATTTTTTTGCAGTGTCAAAAAAACATAGTTAGATGCTTACTAGTTGGTGTGACACAATGTCTAAGATAATAACTAGGATAATAAAAACTATAAGTCAAGGTATTTATCCAAATTTATTATTATTTACATGAGATCTTTTAAATTATTATTATCTAATTATATTGTAAATTTATGTCATATATATTTTGAATCGATCTACCTTAAGATCCAAGAAAATTTATTAATTGATCGTGTTTATTAATTTATTGAATATTAATATATATATATAGAAAACTAAAGATCTAACATGTTTGTGTCCTTGATAGTTAATTTGAACCAACTCAATATGAGATCTTATCATTTGGAGTGTTAATTTGTGTATTTTTTGGCAGTGTCAAAAAAATAGTTAGCTGCTTACTAGATGGTGTGTCTCAATGTCTAATACTTGAAATATTTGATCAAAAAATCTATCATTCAAGTGATTAATTATTTTATAAAATAAAACATTATACTAAGTATATAATTTGGCATATACAAAATTATGAGTTAAACTAAATATATATTATTGTATTTTAATATTAATAAATAATATATTAATTATTATAACAATTCCTAATATTTATATATTTTATTACTATTATATTACTCCCTCCGTTTCTTAATTGTGACATTTTTCACACAGATTAAGAAAGTTGTTGAAATATATGTAAGTTGTAATTAATTATACCTCTTTGACCAATAGTATTTTAGATAAATAAAATTATTTATAAAATCAATGCAGTTTGCAATTAATTTTCAACTGAAAGTTAGTATAATTTACATTGGAATTGTAAAGTAATACTCTTTGTGTAACAAGAAAATGAGCTTAAAGTAACACTTATTATAAAATATAAGGAGTATAACTTTAAGTTTTAAGCGATTCAAAAGAATAATTACCACAATTTTTAAATGTGTACATCTAGGCGCGACATAAGCTGCAACTTAAACATTTCTTAAATAGCTCTTAATTGTCTCTTTCATAAAAGTTATATATATACATATATATATATTACAGTTTATTTGCGTTAGCTAAGGACTATTTGGAAGTTTCGAATGATCGAATCAAATGTTTTGAACGATGGAATCAATCTTTTCTTTTTTGAGTTTAGTTTATTTGTTTATTGATGTATTCGCTTTTTGGAGCACAATATGTTGAGACTGAGTTGTCTATGCTCGGCCATCATTTATGATGGTTTGAAGAGTACGAGAAACATTCTTACTAGTAGGAATATGTGGGAGTTTTTCAAGAAAATCAAAATATTAACATTTTTATTTGATTATTTGTAATCTATTGTATTTTTATTAGACCAATCATAGTAATTTAACATGTCTTATTTGATATTTGACTTAATCAATCAAAAATATAAACTTTAAAGTAAATCACAAAGAATATATATATTTATTATAAAAATACAAAAAATCGCCAGCCAGTTAGCTCAATAAACTGATTAATTGGTCCATTTATCGATTAGTCGATCTATTATTTGGTTAATCGGTCCAACTCAACAAAAAAAATGGTAAACTATGAAAGTAATTTCAGGGTTTATTAAGAAAAATACTAGACTAAGTCTATAGATCACAGTCTCACCTCTTTTTCTCTCACTAACCGATGTGGGTGGATTTTTGTGCACCTTGATTAATAATCGAAAATAAATAAAATACACTGTTGAAAATCAAAGTCGGGTTGATTAGCTTCAGCAAAAGGTCAATGCCACTAGGAGAACGACTGGATTGTTCAATTATGCATATATTAATATATTCACATCAATAAAAATCTATTTTCGTCAACCGGAATCTGATTAAATCGTTGTTTTCTAAAGATATTGTTGCCCATAATCTTTTTTTCCCTAGTTTCACATCTCAAACACTATCAAATACTTAGTGTAGATTTTATGACTAGGTTCATCAACCAAGGCCTCCATAATCGCTTTTTGTTTTACATTTACAACTTCATATTCTGACCTCACCGTATACGATCCTGATTGCATGTGTTTCCACACATATCCATCCTTTCTCCCAAAGTGACTTGGCTGAATCTCCAAAACAAATTCCACGTCGTCAGGCACCAGCAGCTACCTAATAAGCGGTTTGTTCCAGCACTGGTCTCGTGGATTAGGAGATGATGCACTCTCAGGTCCCAATTGAATTCTTCCCCCACAGGGATGGCTGTTCTCACTTGTACATCGGGGATCCATAAATCATTCCAAACATTAGTTTCATCCTCGTCCCAATCGTGCGGAGCACCCTGTCACTTAACACCGATCACACTAGCTGTTCATAAGCTGCTCCAACCAAACGATGGATTGTTTGCCTTTCCAACCAGCAGAGTGTTTGAGTGGTGAAAGTATCACCCTCTCAGAACTCTATCCAGCTGTGACTCAGGATAAATTAAAATCCTCCAAACTTATTTGAAAGCAATGCGAGATCTCTAAATCACAATCCTTGTTTTTCTAGAGATACAGAAATTATATCCCAAGCTAGTAGCCGCACCATGATCTTGATATAACTCGAGTCATCTTTTAATGGATTTCTTGTGGTAGTAGAAAGCAAGACAGCGTAAATGTTGGTACTGCTTGTGCAACTGATTTGATTTGAACCTCCTTGCCTCCTTTAGAGAGGTATTCAGCCTCCTATGTGTTTAATCGCAAAACGATCTTGGACATATGTAAAGACATGGTTTTTGGAGCCACAGATCTTCTCCTCCATGCCGAGGTAAATACCCATTCCTCTCTCTTTGTTAGTTCTATATAAACTTTTTAAGTCTTGTTTTGTGGATGTTATAAGCTTAGAATCAAACTGAACTGAAAAATCAATCTATACTATTAAAGCATGATTTATCATAGTATTTTGCCATTGATTTAATTTAATAATTACAAGAAATGTCATTCCTATAATTATGCTCAACAATTTTAATTACTTATTAACATAAATGCTCATATTTAAGTTTATATGTATGCAATTTTTTATCTATGAAAATATTAAAAAAATCTATTAATTTAATTAATTTTATAATAAATGAAATAATTTTGCATTATCTAAGCTCGCGAAAAGTAGTTATACTTATTTTTGGTTTTTTCATAAATGAATTGAGCGTTTTAGCCAAATCACTGAAAAGAAAATACATAAAAAGAGTTATAAACGAAGGGCCTAATTTTTATATTGTTTCGATACATGATTAAGTATGGCCTTAACCAGTGGCTTATTCAATGTGACCGCAATGAGCAACCGAGCCATATCCAACCCTAGTACACCCCTCCATTTTGGATGGAGTTTGAGAAAAACGACCCACTGATGTCAGATAACGCTTTTAACCCCAACTGATAGATATGTGGCTATGCAATGAGTTGAGGTCCACCTAAAGTGGCATGGCTGTGAAGTACGGAGGTATTGATCAAGTTTCAGGCATCCATTCACTGAGCATCAAAGACAATGCCAAGAGACGCAACAGCTCCGCTTAAGCAACATGATTCCTTAAAGCCTCATTCTCTACCCGAAACAGAACAATATCCTTATTGATGAATTGCACATCAAATCTTGCCCTTTGAGCTAGGAACAGACTAGATCTTGTTGGCAATAGTGTTGATTGAGCCCACACGAGGCAGCATCAATCAACTCCACATGAGGAAGTTGGTAGCACTGAGTTTTGTCACGTTTTTCATAGTGACATTGATAAGGCCATTTGAAATCGGAGAGGCAGTTTCGTGAGATGTGGCAGGTGAACTTGTCATACAAAGGAGTTAAGAAGAAGATCCTCCTATATATTAAAAGAGAAGTACAAACGCCACGTGGCGCTCACACAGTTCTTCTCACGAAAATTCTCGCGTTTCTATTGGTCGAATTTTTTTAATTGTTATTTTTGATTTATTTTTTTCATCGACCTTTTAATTGGAAAGTGACATTAATTGTCAAACGCACTAATTATTTCTTGCGCAAGAATTGTAATCAATATCGACCATTAATCATAGCTTGCAGAAGAATTTTAATAAATGTCGACTAATCATTAAATGTCTTAATGGGAAATACGTTTTATATTTTATTAGGAAACTAATTATTATCAACATACATTATTTATATTTTTATTAGGAAACTAATTATTATCAACATACCTTATTTATATTTACTATTTGCGCAAGTTTCGCATAGTATAAAATGCATATTCGTGATTAGTTTTACAAATTTATTATGTTTATCTGTTAAAATATTATGATATTTTAGCTTATCATGCAAGCTAAATCATTGAGAAACGTCCACCAATTTACTATATATAAGACATTCACAGTAGAAGAAACGAAGCAACTGACTTTTTATTCTGAACTTTTTTATGTTGATATTGTTTTTGTTATTTTATATCATTAAACTTTTATATATACATATTTCATCATAGCTGACTTTTCTTTTGGTTTATATGCAGATGTCCTATTATAACGATTTCACCACGATGCAGGTTAATTTTTTTATCTCTCTATATGATTTGATTAATCGTAGATTTATTTGAAGCAAGATCATGACCGTAATGAAGACATGATCAGAAGTGCTCTTCGTGCTATCTCATCGTTGGATCGAATCAGGTTCTCTTTCCATTTTATGATTTTTCCTCTCTTTTGCGTTAACATTCAAACTAATCTGTTCTTTTTTTCTCATTTAATTAAATGAACAGTAGAGTGGATTACATCCACAAGTTCAAGAGCTTAATGGCCGAGATGAAGAGGTCTGAATCATTGTGGGGGAAGTATCAGACAATCCGCAATGAGTAAAAAGAGTGTATGTTCTGTTATTTACATGATGAACCATAAAAGCTATTGATAATGTTATAACCTTGTTTTTTTCAATTTTAAAATCAGCAACAAGTCTGTTCTTTTTTCTTTTTGCCTTTTAAATTTTCTTTTTGTGGCGAGGGATTTTATAGCCTTGTTTTATTTGGCTTTTCAATGGTTGCTGTTGTGCTTTCATACTTATGATCGAATTTTAAAAACGAGTAGAAACGTTAACTTGGTGGTCTTTCGGAAAGTGAAAGCCTGAGAAGCTTGGACGAGTCAACTTTTCCTATACCCCTATTTTTCTACACACAATCTCCTATGGATTCTCATGATCTTCTATACCCCTTTTCTATAATTCTATTTTTGATCAAAACCCAAAATCCTAAATCAAATCCTCCTCTCTTTTCAAAACTATATCCTAACCCCCTCCCCCTATGGATTAATGAACCCATGGGCAAATATTTAACTTCTATACCTTTCAAATTTGAAAAAAAATATTTTAAAATCGTTTTAATCATATTTTGATGATTTTCGTGAAACTATGAAAAAACAGTTTTTTGATTTTTGAAATATTTTTATCAAATTCTATAAATCAAATAAAAAATATTCATGTTTCTGATTTAATTTTATGATTTTTCGTTAGACATATAAAATTAAAAGAAAAACTGTCTAATAGAGATTGAGGAGTGAGATATAGGGGCATGAGAAGAATTGCCTCAGCTTGGACTGTATGAACTATGAATTGCTAATTTCATTAATCATAACTTGCGCAAAAATATTAATAAATGTCGATCATTTACATTAATTGCTAATCTCATTAATCATAATTTGCGCAAGAATTTTAATAAATGTCGACCATTTATATTAATTTCTAATCTCATAAATCAAAACTTGCGCAAAAATATTATTAAATGTCGACCATTTATTAATGTCTTAATGGCATAATACGATTTATATCTAATTAGGAAACTTATTATTATGAACATACCTTACTTATACCTTACAAATTTAATATATTTCCTTTAACCAATTGCTCTCATTAATCATAATTTGCTAATCGGAATATTACATTAATTGCTCTCATTAATCATAACTTGCGCAAGAATTACAATAAATACTTGTTTTAATAAGTTTCCTTTTTACAAATTCAGAATTAAAATATTTTCATATGTATTTTTCTATTGGTTTTTTAATTTACAATTTTAGTTTATATATGCGCAGACCAACGATTATGACGTTTCCTCATGTGGATCCATATGTACTTAAATGATCATATCATCCAAAACACGTAAACTACAATGTAAGTTTCATGCTTTGTTACTTTCTCTATGTTTTTCAGATAATTATTTGCTTATACATCAAAGAACAAAATCTTTAATCAATATTTTATTATAAAAGTTAGTATAACTTTTTATACATATTATCAACTTTGTACTCAAATATGATTTTATACAATTTATCATATTATAAAATGTATATCTTATAAATTCATATATATAAACTATATAGTTCTTTTTGTCATTTTTTATCATCATAAACTATATAGTTCTATGTCAACTATATTATAATTTGATTGGCTGATTTATTTTTATATTTTTGCGAAAGTTTTAATCACATTTATTGATATTTATTAAGAATCTGTTATTCGTGTACAATGGGGTATCACATTAATTCGACCTTTAAATCTTTCTAAATTTTCAAAGTCGTTTTTAATCTTGTTGCGTTATTTAAATAAATCTAACTTGCGCAAGAATACTAATATATAACTCAAATCAGTTTATGATATTGTATATTTAATAACTTTATTTATTCTTGCGCAATGTGATATCACATTATTTGGACTTTTAAATCTTTATAAATTTTCAAAGTCATTTTTAATCTTGTTGCCTTATAATTGATTGGCTGATTTATTTTTTAATTTTTTTATTTTTCTAAAAACCTATCCTACGCCATCTATTTCTCTCATCTCCTTCTCTTTCTTCTTCTCGATTTCACTTTATACTAAAACAAAACTAAACGGAGTAAAGGAAAGTTGGGAACACATATCTGCACATTTTTGATAGATCATGCATCGATTATTATTATTTTTTCTTGCGCAATTAATATGATCTCTTATGAATCTATTATAAATGTAAGTTACCTTATTTATTTGAATAATTCTTGCGAAAGTTTTAATCACATTTATTGATATTTATTGAGAATATGTTATTCTTGCACAATGGGGTATCATATTAATTCGACTTTTAAATCTTTCTAAATTTTCAAAGTCGTTTTTAATCTTGTTCTCTTATTTTGAATAAATCTAACTTGCACAAGAAGACTAATATTCGTGTAGATGCTTTGCATGATATCTATCTTGGAAATTTCGGTCTCCTGAACAAGATAGAGACACTTATGACAATATTTCGTTGGCGGAGTTCCCAACGAAATATATCATTCAACACAATTCCATTAATAAATTGTATGAATATATTATTTGATACTAACTTGTCGTGCAATCATATTTAAACACAGTAATAAATATGATACCAAGTTGCGCAAGTAATCCACATTGAAAATAAGGTAAGTTATTAATAAAAAATTAACAATTTATAAACATGGTAAATTACATTTAAAATCGTGAATTAAATACTCTTGGGATTCAAATTACTGTTAAAAGAATGTTTACATTTTTGTATTTTTCAAAAAAAAAGGTTTACGATGAGGGGGAGTGAGAGAGGGAGATTTAGTGTTTTGGGTATACCCAATGATTTACAGTTTAGTGTTTAAGATTTATCCAAGGGTTTAGGGTATATCCAAGAATTTAGGGTTTAGTGTTTTTGGTTTTTTACCCAAGGGTTTAAGCTTTGTCCAAGGGTTTAGGGTATAGTGTTTATTGTTTATGATTTACTTTTTTGTGACGATTTTAAAATTGTTAAAAAAAATTCTTCTTTTCGCAGCTACTAATATTTTTCATTTATTTTAAAAACTTAACACAAATTATTATTATTTTATTTATTATTTTAAAAGAAGATGTACATTAATTGGCAAACTATGATTAGTTGGTAATTCACCCAAGAATTACAACATTCATCTGTTTGACATGTTATTACAACATTTATCTGTTTGATTTCTAGGAAAGGTGATCTTAGAACATTAAGATACCTATTATATTATCATAAATTGATCTGCAGTAAATATGATATCAACTTGCCAAAGCAATCCGTATTTAATATAAGGTAAGTTATTAAAAATTTAAAACCAAATTAACTAAAGGTAAATTATTTAAACAAAGTAATAAATATGATACCAAGTTGCGTAAATAATACACAATGAAAATAAGGTAAGTTATTAATAAAAAAAATTAACAAATTACAAATAGGAAAGTAACACAAATTTGAGAGAGAGAGAGAGAGAGAGAGAGAGAGAGAGAGAGAGAGAGAGAGAGATTTAGTGTTTTGGGTATACCCAAGGGTTTATAGTTTAGTGTTTAGGATTTATCCAAGGGTTTAGGGTATATCCAAGATTTTAGAGTTTAGTGTTTGAATTTTTACCCAAGGGTTTAAGATTTGTCCAAGGGTTTAGGGTATAATGGCAGCTAATAATATTTTCATTTATTTTAAAAACTTAACACAAATTATTATTATTTTATTTATTATCTTTAAAAAATGTTGTACATTTTTTGGCAAACTATGATTAGTTGGTAATTCACCCAAGAAAAATTCATGATAAAATATTAAACTAGGAAACATTCCTATATAAATCAAAATTGTGGTAGTTAAAAAATAATCGGTGAATTAAAAGAATGTTTATATTTTTATATTTTTCAAAAAAAAGGTTTACGATGAGAGGGAGAGAGAGAGAGAGATAGAGAGAGATTTAGTGTTTAATCCGTGGGTCCCGCGGGTTAAACACTAAATCTCTCTATCTCTCTCTCTTTCTTCTTCTCGATTTCACTTTATACTAAAACAAAACTAAACGGAGTAAAGGAAAGTTGGGAACACATATCTGCACATTTTTGATAGATCATGCATCGATTATTATTATTTTTTCTTGCGCAATTAATATGATCTCTTATGAATCTATTATAAATGTAAGTTACCTTATTTATTTGAATAATTCTTGCGAAAGTTTTAATCACATTTATTGATATTTATTGAGAATATGTTATTCTTGCACAATGGGGTATCATATTAATTCGACTTTTAAATCTTTCTAAATTTTCAAAGTCGTTTTTAATCTTGTTCTCTTATTTTGAATAAATCTAACTTGCACAAGAAGACTAATATTCGTGTAGATGCTTTGCATGATATCTATCTTGGAAATTTCGGTCTCCTGAACAAGATAGAGACACTTATGACTAATATTTCGTTGGCGGAGTTCCCAACGAAATATATCATTCAACACAATTCCATTAATAAATTGTATGAATATATTATTTGATACTAACTTGTCGTGCAATCATATTTAAACACAGTAATAAATATGATACCAAGTTGCGCAAGTAATCCACATTGAAAATAAGGTAAGTTATTAATAAAAAATTAACAATTTATAAACATGGTAAATTACATTTAAAATCGTGAAGTAAATACTCTTGGGATTCAAATTACTGTTAAAAGAATGTTTATATTTTTGTAGTTTTCAAAAAAAAAGGTTTACGATGAGGGGGAGTGAGAGAGGGAGATTTAGTGTTTTGGGTATACCCAATGATTTACAGTTTAGTGTTTAGGATTTATCCAAGGGTTTAGGGTATATCCAAGAATTTAGGGTTTAGTGTTTTTGGTTTTTTACCCAAGGGTTTAAGCTTTGTCCAAGGGTTTAGGGTATAGTGTTTATTGTTTATGATTTACTTTTTGTGACGATTTTAAAATTGTTAAAAAAAATTCTTCTTTTCGCAGCTACTAATATTTTTCATTTATTTTAAAAACTTAACACAAATTATTATTATTTTATTTATTATTTTAAAAGAAGATGTACATTAATTGGCAAACTATGATTAGTTGGTAATTCACCCAAGAATTACAACATTCATCTGTTTGACATGTTATTACAACATTTATCTGTTTGATTTCTAGGAAAGGTGATCTTAGAACATTAAGATACCTATTATATTATCATAAATTGATCTGCAGTAAATATGATATCAACTTGCCAAAGCAATCCGTATTTAATATAAGGTAAGTTATTAAAAATTTAAAACCAAATTAACTAAAGGTAAATTATTTAAACAAAGTAATAAATATGATACCAAGTTGCGTAAATAATACACAATGAAAATAAGGTAAGTTATTAATAAAAAATTAACAAATTACAAATAGGAAAGTAACACAAATTTGAGAGAGAGAGAGAGAGAGAGAGAGAGAGAGAGAGAGATTTAGTGTTTTGGGTATACCCAAGGGTTTATAGTTTAGTGTTTAGGATTTATCCAAGGGTTTAGGGTATATCCAAGATTTTAGAGTTTAGTGTTTGAATTTTTACCCAAGGGTTTAAGATTTGTCCAAGGGTTTAGGGTATAATGGCAGCTAATAATATTTCATTTATTTTAAAAACTTAACACAAATTATTATTATTTTATTTATTATCTTTAAAAAATGTTGTACATTTTTTGGCAAACTATGATTAGTTGGTAATTCACCCAAGAAAAATTCATGATAAAATATTAAACTAGGAAACATTCCTATATAAATCAAAATTGTGGTAGTTAAAAAAATAATCGGTGAATTAAAAGAATGTTTATATTTTTATATTTTTCAAAAAAAAAGGTTTACGATGAGAGGGAGAGAGAGAGAGAGAGATAGAGAGATTTAGTGTTTAATCCGTGGGTCCCGCGGGTTAAACACTAAATCTCTCTATCTCTCTCTCTTTCTTCTTCTCGATTTCACTTTATACTAAAACAAAACTAAACGGAGTAAAGGAAAGTTGGGAACACATATCTGCACATTTTTGATAGATCATGCATCGATTATTATTATTTTTTCTTGCGCAATTAATATGATCTCTTATGAATCTATTATAAATGTAAGTTACCTTATTTATTTGAATAATTCTTGCGAAAGTTTTAATCACATTTATTGATATTTATTGAGAATATGTTATTCTTGCACAATGGGGTATCATATTAATTCGACTTTTAAATCTTTCTAAATTTTCAAAGTCGTTTTTAATCTTGTTCTCTTATTTTGAATAAATCTAACTTGCACAAGAAGACTAATATTCGTGTAGATGCTTTGCATGATATCTATCTTGGAAATTTCGGTCTCCTGAACAAGATAGAGACACTTATGACTAATATTTCGTTGGCGGAGTTCCCAACGAAATATATCATTCAACACAATTCCATTAATAAATTGTATGAATATATTATTTGATACTAACTTGTCGTGCAATCATATTTAAACACAGTAATAAATATGATACCAAGTTGCGCAAGTAATCCACATTGAAAATAAGGTAAGTTATTAATAAAAAATTAACAATTTATAAACATGGTAAATTACATTTAAAATCGTGAAGTAAATACTCTTGGGATTCAAATTACTGTTAAAAGAATGTTTATATTTTTGTATTTTTCAAAAAAAAAGGTTTACGATGAGGGGGAGTGAGAGAGGGAGATTTAGTGTTTTGGGTATACCCAATGATTTACAGTTTAGTGTTTAGGATTTATCCAAGGGTTTAGGGTATATCCAAGAATTTAGGGTTTAGTGTTTTTGGTTTTTTACCCAAGGGTTTAAGCTTTGTCCAAGGGTTTAGGGTATAGTGTTTATTGTTTATGATTTACTTTTTTGTGACGATTTTAAAATTGTTAAAAAAATTCTTCTTTTCGCAGCTACTAATATTTTTCATTTATTTTAAAAACTTAACACAAATTATTATTATTTTATTTATTATTTTAAAAGAAGATGTACATTAATTGGCAAACTATGATTAGTTGGTAATTCACCCAAGAATTACAACATTCATCTGTTTGACATGTTATTACAACATTTATCTGTTTGATTTCTAGGAAAGGTGATCTTAGAACATTAAGATACCTATTATATTATCATAAATTGATCTGCAGTAAATATGATATCAACTTGCCAAAGCAATCCGTATTTAATATAAGGTAAGTTATTAAAAATTTAAAACCAAATTAACTAAAGGTAAATTATTTAAACAAAGTAATAAATATGATACCAAGTTGCGTAAATAATACACAATGAAAATAAGGTAAGTTATTAATAAAAAATTAACAAATTACAAATAGGAAAGTAACACAAATTTGAGAGAGAGAGAGAGAGAGAGAGAGAGATTTAGTGTTTTGGGTATACCCAAGGGTTTATAGTTTAGTGTTTAGGATTTATCCAAGGGTTTAGGGTATATCCAAGATTTTAGAGTTTAGTGTTTGAATTTTTACCCAAGGGTTTAAGATTTGTCCAAGGGTTTAGGGTATAATGGCAGCTAATATATTTTCATTTATTTTAAAAACTTAACACAAATTATTATTATTTTATTTATTATCTTTAAAAAATGTTGTACATTTTTTGGCAAACTATGATTAGTTGGTAATTCACCCAAGAAAAATTCATGATAAAATATTAAACTAGGAAACATTCCTATATAAATCAAAATTGTGGTAGTTAAAAAAATAATCGGTGAATTAAAAGAATGTTTATATTTTTATATTTTTCAAAAAAAAGGTTTACGATGAGAGGGAGAGAGAGAGAGAGAGATAGAGAGATTTAGTGTTTAATCCGTGGGTCCCGCGGGTTAAACACTAAATCTCTCTATCTCTCTCTCTTTCTTCTTCTCGATTTCACTTTATACTAAAACAAAACTAAACGGAGTAAAGGAAAGTTGGGAACACATATCTGCACATTTTTGATAGATCATGCATCGATTATTATTATTTTTTCTTGCGCAATTAATATGATCTCTTATGAATCTATTATAAATGTAAGTTACCTTATTTATTTGAATAATTCTTGCGAAAGTTTTAATCACATTTATTGATATTTATTGAGAATATGTTATTCTTGCACAATGGGGTATCATATTAATTCGACTTTTAAATCTTTCTAAATTTTCAAAGTCGTTTTTAATCTTGTTCTCTTATTTTGAATAAATCTAACTTGCACAAGAAGACTAATATTCGTGTAGATGCTTTGCATGATATCTATCTTGGAAATTTCGGTCTCCTGAACAAGATAGAGACACTTATGACTAATATTTCGTTGGCGGAGTTCCCAACGAAATATATCATTCAACACAATTCCATTAATAAATTGTATGAATATATTATTTGATACTAACTTGTCGTGCAATCATATTTAAACACAGTAATAAATATGATACCAAGTTGCGCAAGTAATCCACATTGAAAATAAGGTAAGTTATTAATAAAAAATTAACAATTTATAAACATGGTAAATTACATTTAAAATCGTGAAGTAAATACTCTTGGGATTCAAATTACTGTTAAAAGAATGTTTATATTTTTGTATTTTTCAAAAAAAAGGTTTACGATGAGGGGAGTGAGAGAGGGAGATTTAGTGTTTTGGGTATACCCAATGATTTACAGTTTAGTGTTTAGGATTTATCCAAGGGTTTAGGGTATATCCAAGAATTTAGGGTTTAGTGTTTTTGGTTTTTTACCCAAGGGTTTAAGCTTTGTCCAAGGGTTTAGGGTATAGTGTTTATTGTTTATGATTTACTTTTTTGTGACGATTTTAAAATTGTTAAAAAAATTCTTCTTTTCGCAGCTACTAATATTTTTCATTTATTTTAAAAACTTAACACAAATTATTATTATTTTATTTATTATTTTAAAAGAAGATGTACATTAATTGGCAAACTATGATTAGTTGGTAATTCACCCAAGAATTACAACATTCATCTGTTTGACATGTTATTACAACATTTATCTGTTTGATTTCTAGGAAAGGTGATCTTAGAACATTAAGATACCTATTATATTATCATAAATTGATCTGCAGTAAATATGATATCAACTTGCCAAAGCAATCCGTATTTAATATAAGGTAAGTTATTAAAAATTTAAAACCAAATTAACTAAAGGTAAATTATTTAAACAAATTAATAAATATGATACCAAGTTGCGTAAATAATACACAATGAAAATAAGGTAAGTTATTAATAAAAAAATTAACAAATTACAAATAGGAAAGTAACACAAATTTGTGAGAGAGAGAGAGAGAGAGAGAGAGAGAGAGAGAGAGAGAGAGAGAGAGAGAGAGAGAGAGAGAGAGAGAGAGAGAGAGAGAGAGAGAGATTTAGTGTTTTGGGTATACCCAAGGGTTTATAGTTTAGTGTTTAGGATTTATCCAAGGGTTTAGGATATATCCAAGATTTTAGAGTTTAGTGTTTGAATTTTTACCCAAGGGTTTAAGATTTGTCCAAGGGTTTAGGGTATAATGGCAGCTAATAATATTTTCATTTATTTTAAAAACTTAACACAAATTATTATTATTTTATTTATTATCTTTAAAAAATGTTGTACATTATTTGGCAAACTATGATTAGTTGATAATTCACCCAAGAAAAATTCATGATAAAATATTAAACTAGGAAACATTCCTATATAAATCAAAATTGTGGTAGTTAAAAAAATAATCGGTGAATTAAAAGAATGTTTATATTTTTATATTTTAAAAAAAAAAGGTTTACGATGAGAGGGAGAGAGAGAGAGAGAGAGAGAGATAGAGAGATTTAGTGTTTAATCCGTGGTTCCCGCGGGTTAAACACTAAATCTCTCTATCTCTCTCTCTTAAATAGATACAAAATATTCCGTAATATTTAACCCGCGGGTCCTGCGAATTACCTGCAAATTTGGGCGGGACGGGTGCAGGTATTTTGAATCTTTCATTGCAGGTCATGCAGATCGAAATTATGAGTAAAAAAACTAGGTGACCCGCGGGTTGGCGGGATGGACGGGGTGGGTCGATCTGCAGACCTAGCTCTACCCGTATAATTTGAATCTGTACAATGCCCGCATAGGGTGCGGGCCGGCCAACTGGTACTTATTAGAAAGAAAAAAATGGCGGAGAGGCTTAATGATTAATTCCATTAGATGACTTGGTTACAATATACATACACGTGATAGGGTTTTAAAATTTAGTGTTGTAATCCTTTCCATAACTATATTCTACATATAGATACACCAATTCGGCTTATATAAGTGTTTGTTCTTGGAATTGTTCCTGTGAAGACAAGAGTCAAGACCATCAGGTAAGGTTAGATATACATAGCATGCAAAGTGGGGGAGGGTATATATATTTCGTATAGTAGTACCTCTGTAACAAACAAGGCGTGGAAGCCATATGGGACCCTATGTGGCAGCTCCACCACTGCGACTGGCTCCGAAGACATTGTTTTTGCGTCTATCACATTCACACATGATTTTCTGCCCATTTTCGGTCATCATTATATTAATATCGTTCCGTACAAACAGAAAAGAAACCAAATGCAAACTGGTAAGGAAGCATGTAAATAAATAAGAACTATACCCTGTGTTTTCATCGTGAACAAAGAATATCAAGTAACCGTCGTCTTCTTCTGCTGTCCCGCGCGGGACGTATATTGGGTCTGAGCCATATATTCCGTGTCCGGGCTTATATATTCCTTTGATATTGCCTCCTATTTGCAGCATTGTTTTTCCTGTCTCAGCTTCCGCATGCAGATCAAACTTGATAATTCCTGTAACCTTTGAAATGCCGTCCAGAAATGTTCCAATACCATATACATATCTCTGTTTCCTTACAACACCGAACAAAACAAAAAAGAGAGATGAGGTTTTCTTGCATGTTTAGCACTCATGGACAAAGGTGAAACCATACTTTCCAGTGTAGGACTCATTGATTCTTGGGAAATCAACTGAAGATGCAGATAGTTTCTTCTGAGAAGCTGAGCCCGTTTTCATGTTGAATCTCATTTCATACCTGCACAAGCAAAAGTTGAGGAGGGTGTGTCTGATCTAGGAGAGAGAATACGAGATGTATCAGGTCAGGGATCCTTACAGTTCGTTGCTAAAACATCTAAGTACTTCGTCCTCATTCCCGCTGACCATGTCAAGATTTGGGTTCTCAAGGCGACAAGTGATAAGGACGACTTCTTCATCTTCTTCCCAAGCATTGGCTGGCGATATACGGAATCATTCATAGAAATTTAATTGGTACATAGAATATAAGCAATGATCATATGAACCCTTAAACAGATATAGCAAAGCACACACCGTTGTGGAATATAAAGCAGTTGGGAAGCTCAAACCATTTAATCATGAGATCATCCTTGGCATACCGTGGAAGAACACCAAAACGAGCCTTTTTTGTAGGATCAAATGAATATAGCATTTTCTTCTCTTTCACCATTTCCTTAGAATAAATTTTCGAAAACAAAAGAATGAATGTATAACCAATTTTTATGTTTTTCAAAGGGAAGTATAAAAAACAAGTGTCCCTTGTTTGCTTATAATCATCTTCTCTTGCACCCAATTTCAACTTAACTATAAGGGAAGCAAAAATAAATAGTTAGTGTAACCTTTAAATTTAATGAGTACCTTTGGCCTGAAGTGCATAGGAAGATCCATGAAGATGGAGTAATTCTCGGTAATAGCAAAATCATGCATCATGATTGGCTCTGGTATAGTAATTGGGACAGGGTCATGCATAAAACCATCTTTCGAGATAACTCTGTATATGAGATATGGGGGCATATGCGAATAGCCGTATGTAAACATTTCACCTGTAAAGAGAGTGGAGAGAGGGCACATCATGGGTCAACAGAAATAGTAGCTCTCATCTCTCACAAAAATATACTCTCTCTCTGTTTGCAAAGATTGCCACTTAAAGTTTTTTCACACATATTAAAAAATTGATTGAAATTCATTTATGTTATCACTAATATCATCTATTAGCCAATATTATTTTAGATAAATAATTTTATTTATATGATCAATGTGTTTTGCAATTAAAGTGATCTGAAAATGAATATTTGAAATTGTAAAATGACAATTTTTATGTAACGAAAAAATACTAAAATGATAATTAATACTTCCTCTGTTTTTTAAAGATAGATGTTTTAGAAAAATAAATTGTTTCACAAAGATGTATTTTTTATGTTTCCTATACAAAAATTGCAAATTTCAATAAAATTGATTGAATTTATTGAAAGACTATTGGTTAAAATGCATTGGAATTTGATAAATTTCTAAAAATGATGTATAGTTAATATATTTTCTTAATATGTGTGAAAACACCAAAACATACATCTTTAGAAAACAGAGAAAGTATGAAATAAAGGGAATACGAAGACTTACCTGTCACAGGGTCAACTTTTGGGTGGGCACTGAAGGAGTGGGTCAATCTCTTGTCATAATCTATCATGCCAAGAGTTTGCAGGTCCCCACCTTCCAAAACTTTTATGACATCTATAAACACACACATCAAAGTTTGTAAGGGAAAGTACAAGTTTTGCTGTTTTAAATGTTGTTTACACAAATAAAACATAATAATTAAAGCCATAAATTATTATACAGAAAAATAATATCACCCATTTCAGATACCAAATATCGAAAATATGAAGCATATTTACAAATATGTACTCAAAACAAAACAAAATCCTCGACCTGTAATCAAGAACATAAGTGTTCGTTAATCGGTAAAAAAAACAAAAAAAAAAGAATGAATCCACCAAATTTCTTTTTTTGTCATAAAAAATAGACTATGAATCCACCAAATTTTTTTTTTTAACTCATAAATTAATTTAACTACATATATATAACATATTGTTAATAAGCCCATTTAAATTCTTCAGAAATGACTTTGCAAATATCATTCTTATTGAAGGCTTACAAGGCTTATCCGTTTCCTGTAATGCTAGAAGTTGTCCATGATGATATACGAGCGATGTATTAGCTGGTGCATAAAAAAAAGTGTGAGTTATAGTTCAAAAAAAAAAAGTGTAAGACGTTAGGAGATAAGGTAGTATGGATGAAGTAACAACCAGTTCCATTTCCATACGAGTCGTCCAATATTTTCAGTTTAGTTCTAAGATGTTGCATATTGGCCATAAGCAATCCGAAAATCCCTTTAAGGTCCCCAATCTGCTAAATTTACAACGAAATGATTCGCCCATATCTTAATATTAAAAGCCTCCATTAATATATATATATATATATATATATATATATATACATACATACATATTTAAGTATAAAAAGTTGAAAAATAATTAAAAATATATCTTTATTTTGCTTCAGTCCAAAAATTTAGTAAAATATTAACAGTAAATTTTGAAGAATTTTTTTAAATATTTTTAGAAAAAATTTAAATGCTTTTTTGAAATATATAAATATTTGAATCTTTTTTCTTTTGCCTTATAGCCTAAAAATTGTTGAATCGGTAGTGACCCTATGAACATGCAATTTTAGAAGATAAAACATGTTTATGTATTTACGAGCCCACCTTCATCAACTTGGCAGCTCCAAAAAACTCTTCCTGCTTGAGACGTGATGTCTTAACGTACCGAGAAGCATACGTTGCTTTACCATCTTTGATGCGTACCCCATGTATCATTCTATAAAGTTATATGAGACATGGAGATTCTGAGACTCATATAAGAGCAGGCAGTGTCGGCACAAAATATAAAAAAAAGTTATATAAGACATGGAGATTCTGAGACTCATATAAAGAGGTGTTATTGGTTTATATATTTTAGTGGATTTGAAAATCCAAACCAAATCTACTGTTATTGGTTCTATGATTTTAAAATTCATATTCAAATATAGTGTTATTGGTTCAATGATTTTAAAATAGATTTTAAAATCAAGTGTTATTCAATAGTATAGATTTATTTAAGGATTTGATTTATAATTGGATTTGAGTGGATTTATAAATGTTTTAAGGGTAAAAATACAAAGGAGCAAATATTGAACTATCAAGCAGACAGTGCCGGCACAAAATATTTAGGGCCTGTGGCAAAATAAAATAATTTCGGTTCTATATTTAAAAAATAATTCTAATTTTTGAATCTTTTTAAATGAAAACATTTTAAATATTTTAAACAAGATTTAATCAAAATAATTATGTATACAAATTCTATTTGAAAAAAGGGAAACAAGATTTATATATAAGTTTGCCTATAAAATTCTCATTTATTGATTTATCAAATTTTATTCAAAAACTTCGAAAAAAATTGAAGAAAACTGCGACCACTTTATCATGAACAAGGGAGACGCGCCCTGACGTTGAGCAGCCCCTAGGTTTCGTGAGATACCCAAGATCCAAGGGGACTAAAACATGTAACTGGAAACTGTTAACTTACCCATCTCCATCAAACCTGAAAATTGTAGAAGGAGTCTTATTACAGTAAAACCTCTATATATTAATATTCTATAAATTAATAATCTTAATAAATTAATAAATTTTACCAGTTTTAATTTGGGCCGGTGTAAAATATGACATAAATCGATAAAATAATAAGATAATAATATATTTAAAATTCTCATGTAAATACAGTGAAACCTCTATAAATTAATAATGTTGGAACTACACCAAAACTATAATTTTTTATTAATTTATAGAGATTATTAATTTATTATTAATTTATAATTTTTTATTAATTTATAGAGATTATTAATTTATCGAAATACTAATTAAACGAAAAACTAAATTTGGGACTATAAAATTATATTAATTAATAGAGATATTAATCTATCAATTATTAATTTAAAGAGGTTATACTGTATATAGTCCCATTAATATAATAAATTAATAATTTATCAATATATATTTTTATATAGGTACAAACTAAACATTATATTGTTGGTTTTATATTCACAATGAAAATACCTCTATTTTTGTCTTAACATTTTAATATATTTGATAATATTTAGTAAAACTATATCGAAAACCACATAACAATTATTTGAAACATAAAAATATACAGCATATAATATAATAAACAAATGAAAGTCAAAAATTTCAAATGTAAATAATGTTATATACGGCAAATTAAAATATTTTCTTATTTTATAAATAAAATATTTCATAAATAGAAAAAAAACTAAAAAATGAAACTTTGGTAAATTAATACCTCTATAAATTAATAAGATTTTAAAGTCTCAACTTTATTAATTTATAGAGATTTTACTGTATATTATAAGTAAGAGGCCACCCATACATAATCGTTAATTTAAAAAAAAAAAATAGAATAAGAGCACGTGCCAGAGATATCCAGCTACAGGATCAAACTTGGGATTTGGACCAACCCTCAGAAATTCACCATTCAAGCATTCCTGGTAATAAAAAAAAAAAATAACAATCAGAAACCTTCAACCACGAGAAAGAAATGATCAGAGGTGGTCCGGTGGAGCTCGCTCACGGGAAGAAATCCATGGACGGGGAGATCCTTGACAGGAGGAGTTTCATCTCGGAGGGGAGCGAAGTTGCCGGAGAGGTAGTTGAGAGGGAGAGAAGTATCGTGCATAAACTTGACCACGAGTGCCTCAAGAAGATCGATAAGCTTAGAGGAAAAACCCTTGGAGGGTTTAGGGTCGACCGAGAGTATGCTATCATCATTGATTTTCTCCTCCATGAATGTTTGATCAGAAACTGAATTCAGAAGCGAGAGTCTCCAGCGTGAAGAGGGAGAAAAATGCTGCAGAGCCCACGGACGGTGGTTCCTAAGCTGATTCTGAGGGTAAGTTTTATTCTGATAATGTTTGGTGGCAGTGATCGAGCAATGTGGCCGCGTTGGAAGCAAGAGAAGCATGTACTGTAATCTAGAGGTGTGTCTAATCGAAGTGCCTGTGGGAGTGGACGGCAGCGAAAGAGAGAGATGTTGAAGAAGATGGTTATTGAATAAATATACCAGTTTAGTATTTGGACAACTAAATTGAGATTTTTGAGATATATATAGGAGACCAGAGAGAAAATACTATTTCTACAAGAATAACTAGATTTTGATCCGCGTTCCCGCGCATGTGTATTTTTCAAAAATATTGTTATTTGTTTTTCATGTCAATATTAGGACTAAGCGGAAAATCCGAAGAACCGAATCCGATCCGAAAAAATAGTACCAAACTCAAACCGATATTGATTAAATATCTGGATTATTCAAAATTTTGGTATTTAAATAACCAAATCCAATCCGAACCAAACTATTTCAGATATCCTAAAGTATTCGAAATAAATTTAAATACTTATATATATTAATTATTTTTAGATTTAAAATATATAAAAAATCCCGAATATATATGATAGTTTTGAGTTGGTTTACATACTTGAAAATATATAGAAATAGTTAAAGTACATATCTAAAATATTTAAACATCAAAATAATTAAAGTAATTATTGATTATCTATCCAAATATTTAAGCTAAACCAATTTATATGTTATGTTTATGTATTTTAACATATGTTATTCAAATTTATATTTAATATATTATTTTGTTGATAGATTTTGAGAAAATTAAACTATATAATGAATTCTAAAATTTTAAAAATAATTTAAATGAGTTATCCAAACCCACAAAGATCTAAATCGAATCTGAACCAAAATTTTAAAATATCCAAATGGGGTTGAAATCTTTGACCACAGAAATCCGAAACCCAAATAGATCCGAAACAAACATAAATGTATACCTAAACGTCCACCCGTATTCACTATTATATATCATATATGTCATCATGTAATTAATCGTATTATATGTGTATTATCATATAAGTAATCATATAATTAATAGGATTTTATATGTACCATCATATATATATATATTAAAAATTTAATGTGAAATACAAAACCATAATCTAAGTTGGTATATGAAATTGAGCTATTTGTATTTTCTTATATATATTGATAACATTTTTTCATAATGGTTGTTGAAAAATTAATTTTTGAATATATGTATAATTTGAATCAATTTTTTGATATAAAATCAACTTTAAATTATTATTTTGATTTGAAATATGTATATAAAATTTAAATTTTGTTTTATAATTATTTTAGACAAGTTATGTTTTTAAGTAATTAGATTGACTCATTTTTTATATTTCAAAAGTGGCCCAAATAGATAGTTTTTATAATATAATTGAATTTCAATTTTCATTATTAACATAATCCCATTATTTTTTTTCCTTAAGAAACTGCTATCAATGTTTCAAAACAAACCTCTTTTCTTAAATTAATATACATGTTTCCAAACAAATTTTTTTTACACTACTAACCATGTTTCCAAATAAAACTCAAATACACTTCAGTTTTAATAATATATATATTTATTACTCTTTTATTTTAATTTTTTATTTATATACTCTTCGTCATTTTTATCAAATTAAGAATGTTTTCGTATTTTCCCATAAATGCATATAGAACTTTGGTGAGTTCTTTATAGACATGACACTAACTACTCAAAAAGAGAATCAGATTCAATGGTACTGAATCAACATACATCACAATTAAATATAGACTATGAGAACTACATGAAAGTTCGTTTGCCAATTTGTTATGCATTCTTGGTATATGTCTAATTGTAAAGTTGGGAAGAACTTTAGTGATAGTTTGTGATAATCAATTATTTATTATTTTTAATTTAATTTCCCATCCAATTCATTGCTTTATGTTGTGTACTAATATTTTATTATAAAATAGCTTATTTATAAGAAAACAGCATGTGTAAAATGAGAACATAATATAAGAACAAATATGACTTATTAGATTTTGGATACACATTATTAATTTCTGATTCTAACATTTACTTTTATAATAATATAAAATAGAGAAATGGTCTCACATATCATTTTTAACACTTTTTATTCCAAAGTAGTATCTAAGGGTAAAAGTCCCAAAATTATAATTCGTTAAAGTGCAAAAACAAAAGTACACCCATGTTTAATTAATATAATATAAAAATAAATAAATAATAAAAAATATTTTTGTGGACATATTTTTTCAAAAGTATAAAAGTATCATTTTTCAAAATTTTGTTTCTCATATTAAAAAAACACTTTAGAAAAAACCGATTGAATATGCATTTGAGTTATATGTATATTTAGAAAGACATTCTTCAATAAAAACATTATTGATTATGAATGTGTATGTAATTGTATTATTACCTTGAAATATGCTTTAATCGACTTATTTTAGGTGATGTTATTTTAAAAATATATTGATTGTTTACTACGTTTAAATTTGTTTTTACACTTATTATATGACCCGATAATTTTTTTGAGAGTGTCAACCCTTAAATTATTATATTTTTAGTAATATAAACTGAATTTTATTGAGAATTTGTGGGGAATTCTTGATGGAAGTCAATTTTTTGGCTCCCGTCGGTAATCATCCACGGATTTCCGATAGAATTCAAAATTTTTGGCTCCCGTCTTGTAGTTGTATGGTATCTTAGTAAGATCTAGAAATTAAAAATGAAAAAACCTTTCATAAATGTATATTTTTAAATAATATTAATGAATGAGTTAAGAAGACTACCATGCATGTATATTTGTGAATACCTCCATCAATTTAATTATATGTCCATTTATGAAAACATTCTTGGATATATAAAACATACTCCAAAACTTTATGAAGACATTCATTAATGTGTATAATAACATCTTCATAAAATTCTTAGAAACCTTCATAAAAAATACACTTTTATGATATATTCTTGAATGTGTAATTTGGAATAGATTTTGAAATGTGGATTTAGAAAGACATTCTTGAATGTGTATTTAAGAAGACATTCTTGAATGTGTATTTAAGAAGACATTCTTGAATGTGTATTTGGGAAGATACTTTATGAATGTGTATGCCAACTTTTTAATTTGAGTTATATATGTATTTAAAAACTGTATGCATGTATGGTTTTTATTTTTTCATGTATGCATGTATAGTATGAAAGCATCCCAAATATGTATAACATATTTTAAGATGAATTATGTAATTATTTATATTCAGGAAAGAGTTTCTGAATTTTGATAAAAAATTGAAATAAATGCCAAAACAAAATTTTAGAAAAAAGAACCAAATAAATATTTGAAAAATAATCTCGAAAATATATTTATTTTTTCAATTTTTAAGAAAAGCTATTTTAATTAAAATATACATTCTGGTTATTTTACAGTTACATAATGATTATTTTATTAATTTTTATTATATGCTATTTAGAGATTTTCTTAGAAAATATCTAATTTTATATTTATTAGTTATTTATATTCGGAAAATAACAAATTACAAAAATACAAATATGTTGTTCATATACTTCTGCAACTAAATAATGGAATTGTCAAATTGATATGACTTTTCGACTCTACAAGATACAAAAACATTGTACTACCAGAGACAAGAAAACTGTTGATGTTGTGGATTCTTTAGAGATATTTTTTTTGTCAGCCGGATTCTTTAGAGATATTAAATTGGATTTTCCTAACATATTTTAAATGTGGTTCAATATTAAATATATATATTCATTTAAATTTAGTTATTATAATAGCTATTAAGGGGGTGTTATTGGTTTAAGATTTTAAAATAGTTTTGATTATTTTAAAAAATAATGAGTTTAATAGAATTAAAAGGAATTTCTAGATTCTTAAAAATCTTGTCGAAGAATTTTATAGATTATAACAGAATTCAAAGCTAGATAATTATAAACTTTTGTAGAGTTTATCTCTAAAGTATTGAATAATATATATCTGTTGCATTTGTTATTATCCCTTCACAACGCAAAGCTCTATAAATTATCTCCAAGTCAAAGACGACTTATGATCAATAGCTTTGCTAGAACTTTCGCCTCTGCAGGTATACTCATTTCTTTAACTTTTGTGTTTTGTATTTGGACGTGTAACATGCATGCATCGTTCATCGTTTGATTGAGTTTTTTATTTTTATTTTGCATTGCGCTTCTTTTCCTATCTGTTTTGATTTTGAATTATGTGATATATTACTATAACTAGCTGATGGGAGATTCACAAAAAAGTAAAGAAAAAGGTACATATAGTCAATGGGGACCAGAGGAAACAAAACTCTTGGTTGATCTCCTTGTCGATGCTATTCATCGGAATTGGCGTGATGCTAGTGGTCTAATAAACAAGTTTACAGTGGAGCAAAAAATCTTACCTGTTCTCAATAAAAAACTTGGATGCCAAAAAGAACACAAGCACTATCTAAGTAGAATAAAATTTTTACGAACCATACACCAAAACTATTTGGATCTTCAACGATGTAGCTCCGGATTTGGATGGGATCCTGACACAAAAAGGTTTACTGCTCCAGATGAAGTATGGGATGAGTATTTAAAGGTATGTATTTGATTACATAAATTTATTAAGGTTTCAAATGTATTATAACTGAAAACTATTTTTTTTATCCACAGAAACATCCTACACATACTCATCTACGATATGAATCTATTGCAAAATTTGAAGATCTGCAACTCATATTTGGAAATGGTGTAGCTACTGGTCGTTCTGCAGTTGGAATGGGTGATACTACAGATGCTCGAACGTTTAGAGTTGAGGAGAATACTCAAGTGAGAGAAAACATAAATCTTCATCAAAGCAGTGATGAAATTTTTGAATTGTCATCTCAACAGCCATCACCAGAATGTGGTATGCCAACATTTCCAGATATCAGTTCAAAAAGCCGTGCAGAAAAGCTTCATCCAAGGAAGAGATCTAAAAGGGAAGCTACTAATGATGCAGATAAGCTGAAAAATGATCAGGATGATTCTATGATCAAGGTTAGCAACAAGATCCTTAGTGTCATACAACAAAGAGAAGAAAGACAACAAAGAGAAGCTGAGAAAAGAGAGGAAAAGGTAAAGCGAGAAGAAGAAGAAAAGGAAGCTGAAAGAAAAAGAGACAACATATGGGAAGCCATGAAGGAGATTCCTAATTTAGACAATCATACTCGCTACAGAGCTATCACCTTGATTCATAAGCTTGAGATGAAAAGTGTCTTCAAAGACATGACAGTAGAAGAACGTTTTGGTTGGATCCAGAGCAATCTTGGCTCTCTTTGATTATTTTGATGGTTTTTAATGTTTAGGTTTTTTATTTTGTTTTTGGAAGACTATCTTTTTTCATGAATGGTTGGTTTATTTAAGTTCTCTTTTTCAAAGAAATATTTTCTTTAATAAAATTTCAGTTGTTTTTCTGTAATAAAATGTCAAATATATAATGGTGTCAAATTTTTTATTTAATATATTGTATTGTTTTGTTGGCACAGTTTTCTTTGCATCATGGAGCATTTTGGGGGAGAAGACCAACTTGTTCACGAAGATGATGAATTAGAAATTGACATTATGTTATTTATATTGGAGAAGACAACTAGAGCCTGTGTTTTGAAGAATAAACGCATTGAACGTCCGATGCGCCAGCCTATCACAAAAATTGGTTACAACTACATCCAAAATGCTCTCAAAGAAGATCCGGAACACTTTCGACAAGTCTACCGTATGTATCCATCAGTTTTTGTGAAGTTGTGTCATCTTATCAAAGAGAAAACACCTCTCAGAGATACTCGACAGATATGTCTTGAAGAAATGGTGGCTACATTTTTGCTCACTATTGGTCAGAATTCAAGGTATTCTTACACAATGGACACATTGAATAGATCAAAATTTACTGCAAGTACAAACTTTCACAAGGTTTTGAAGGCTTTAAACTCTATCGCACCAAGTTTGATGGCTAAACCTGGACTCATAATACCTTCAACAATAAGAGAAAGCACCCGCAACTATCCTTACTTCAAGGTACTTTTTGATTCAAAGTATATTATTTTAAATTCAATTGATACCAGCTAATATTGTCACTTGTGTAGGACTGCATTGGCGCTATTGATGGCACCCACATTGATGCAATAGTGCCTGCTTCTGATGCACCTATTTATCGTAATCGGAAAGGAAGAATATCACAAAATGTCTTGGCTGCTTGTAATTTTGATCTCGAATTCATATATATTCTTAGTGGATGGGAAGGCAGTGCTCACGATTCAAAAGTACTAAGTGATGCTCTAACACGGACTACTAGCAGATTGACAGTTCCAGAAGGTTTTTATCTACATATGCATTTTATATAAAAAAATATTACTTTGTATTTTATATATTTATGTCATGTATAATTTTCAGGAAAATTTTATCTTGTTGATTGTGGATTTGCAAATCGTCGCAATTTTTTAGCTCCATTCAGAGGTACAAGGTATCACCTGCAGGACTTTAAAGGGCAAGGTCGTGATCCTAGTAATCAGAATGAGTTGTTCAACCTACGACATGCATCTCTAAGGAATGTAGTTGAACGAATTTTTGGTATTTTCAAATCTCGTTTTCTGATTTTTAAATCAGCGCCACCATTTCCTTTTGAAGTACAAGCAGAGCTTGTATTAGCTTGTGCTGGACTACACAATTTTCTTCGTACACATTGCCGGTCCGATGAATTTCCTCCGGAAAAGCAAAATGTGAACAGCGGAGAAAATAGTTCGGTAAATGAAAATGCAGGAACTTTCTATGAAGATAATGAAGATGTAGGAACTCTCCAATCTCAGCAAAGAGAATATGCTAATAATTGGAGAGACACAATAGCGGCAAGTATGTGGGCAGATGCTATCGAGACAGGAAGTCAACATGAAGCATAGGATATATCTTCTTCTTTCATAAACTACAGTTTCGTCTGTTCATGTCTTTTTGAGCGTTGTTAGTTTTCACAGTGTTTTACAACATTGAACTTCTTAATCTCTTAGGTGACTTTTGAGATGTTTCTGTCTCATGCTTGTTATTGCTTTGGCCTAATTTATTTTTCATTATCTGAAGATTCTCGTACGGCTTAGTGTTAAAATAATTTACCACTTGACTGAGTTTGATATTATTTATATTGTTGTTGTTACTCAGTAAAGGTTTGTCAAACTTTGAGTTCCATATAACAATCATAAAGGTTTGTAACTTTTTACAAAAGAGTTAAAACAGCTAGGGTAAGCCTTGGACAAAAATAAAATAAAAGCAAGGATAGCCTAGAACAAAGAGATGAGAAGCAGAGTTATTCATCAAGCTCCAACAAATCCTACTCTTCCCTGCCATGAACTCACTACACTCTTTGCAGTACCCACAAGGCTTCATTTCTTCAGCCTCCACATCACAGTTCAAGGCGGCCGAGAAGATCATTGCAGTAGATGTCTTCCCAGTTCCTCTAGGACCTTGGAAGAGATAAACACTATCAGCCCTACCCTTCTTCAAAGCGTTCATTAATGACTGAACAGCTACACTCTGTCCGACGAGTTCATCAAAGAACATCGGTCTGTACTTTTTTTTTTTTTGATCGAAACCTTAAATTATTATTAGGAAAAGAGTTTAATCACCCAGAGGTGGATACAATGGGGAGGTTACAAGCTGCTTTGGCAAGCCTGTCAACATCCATGTTTTGGAGTCTTGGAATAAAGGAAAAGGAGATAGAATCAAAGGAACTACTCAACAAGAAGATATCATGGAGGATTCCTTGGATTTCAACGGCCGAGCCGTTACTGGATAGAAGGTCGACGAGACTTTTTGAATCCGAGAAGCATTCCAGCTTCCGAAGTCCCGAAGAAGAGGCAGCAATTAGAGCTGTCTTTACCGCTAGAGCTTCAGCCATCAAGGCCGAGCTAATGAAGATGCGGTTTGTAGAACCTTGGCTCACTAGGGAACCCGATGATGACCTGAAGAGCCATCCTAATCCGGCTACTCCAGTCCCCGCTATCCACGAAGCATCCGTGAAGCATTTAGTAGCAGAGGAGGAGGAGCGGTGAGGTGGAGCAGAACCGCGTCCCGAGGGAGGTTTAGTAGGGGTTGTAATCTGGGCATTTTGCCATGACCTTGCCTCTTTCATAGCTCTATCCACCACCTCCTGATCTGCATAAGCTATATTCTCAAAAACCAATTTGTTTCTACTGGTCCAAAGGTACCAGAGAATCCAAGGGTGGAGAGGAGCGGAAACAGCAGTTGGCGGGAGGCTAGTGAGGAGATGACAGGTTTGAAGAAGCTGAGCCACCGTTGTAATAGAGTTTGGGTCTGGTTTGTTAATGGCGGGGGTCAGGTCCCAAATCCTTTGAGCCACTGGGCAGTGGAGGAGAACATGAAGAATAGATTCTGGTTCACCGCAGTTCTTACATGCGAAGGAGCCTGAAATGCCACGGGACCGGAGAGCTTCTCCTACAGGAAGAGCATTGTTCATGAGCCTCCACAAGAAGAGCTTAAGCTTAGGCAGAGTCTTCAAGTTCCAAATGTAACGGGACCAGTTAAAAGCACCTGCCGAGGTAGGGATGCTTGCTGTTTTAGTCAAAGCATAACCTGATCTGGTAGAGAAAATCCCACTCTTCTCGGGAAGCCATACTATCGAATCAGTCATGTTAAAGGTACTCAAAGCGAGTTTCCTGATGTGGTTCTCGTACTGCGGCAAGAGGCTTCGTATAGCTTTGACGTCCCAATTCAGCGTAGAAGCGTTGATAAGGGAATCCACCGTCGCATTGCTAGATGCTTCAGTTGGGGGGCCGATTGGACAAAGAGGCATAGACGTGGAGAGCCAATTGTCAGCCCAAATCTTGGTGTCACTCCCATTACCAACAACTTTCCCTATTCCCAGCTTCAAGACTTCACGTCCCGCAAGGATACCCCGCCAGCCATGAGAACAGTTCGACGGGGCCTCACACTCTAAGAACTCAGCGTGTTTGCAGTATTTGTTGAGAAGAGTGCGACTGAGAAGAGATGCAGGTTCTTTGATAATGCGCCAGGAGATTTTAGCCAGCAGAGCGTCGTTGAAGTGTTGAATCTCTCGGAAACCTAACCCACCCTCAGATTTAGGTAGGGTGAGTCTTTCCCAAGAAACCCAACACAATTTCCTAGTCTCCGGTGTAGCGTCCCACCAAAACCGGGTAAGAACTGATTGTATTTGCTTACACAAAGATTGGGGGAGCTTGAAGCACGTCATAGAGTAGGTGGGCATAGCAGCCAATACTGCTTTGAGCAGAACCATTTTACCAGCGCCGGATAGGAGCTTAGAAGCCCAGCTATGCGATCGTTGGCGTATCCGGTCCACAATCCCTGCGAAGATATCTCTTTTCTTTCTTCCGAAGTGTTCCGGGAGACCCAGGTACTTGCCAATGCCTCCTTCGCCAGCTATATTCAGACTCTGTTTAACTCTAGCTTTTGCAGCACTAGTTGTCTTTGACGAGAAGGTGATGGCAGATTTTCCTCTATTAATGCATTGTCCCGACGCTTGGGCATAGCGATCAAGGATCCGAGAGAGGGCAGCGCAGCTCTTAGGATCAGACCGGGAAAAGAACATAGTGTCATCGGCAAAGAGGAGGTGATTGATCGGGGGGCAGCTTCTCCCAACTTTAACCCCTGGTAGAGACCCGTCTTCTTGTGCCTTAGCACATAGACCCGACAAGACCTCCGTGCACAAGATGAATAAGTAAGGAGATAGCGGGTCTCCTTGTCGTAAGCCACGGGAAGGATAGACTTTTCCTTGAGGGGCTCCATTCACTAAGAAGGAGTACGAGACCGAGGAAACGCACTCCATCGTCCAATCAATCCATAAATCATGGAAGCCCAACGTGGCTAAGACTTCTCGTAGGAAATCCCATTCGATCCGATCGTAAGCCTTACTCATATCTGTTTTCACCGCCATAGAGAATCTCTTCTTGGCCTGTGAGGTACGCAGGTAATGCAAAATCTCATGAGTAATCAGAACGTTATCGGCTATAGCTCTACCCGGAACGAAGGCCGACTGGTGAACCGAGATCAGAGACGGGAGCAAAGGTTGGAGTCGCTTCGTCAAGATCTTAGCGATGATCTTATAGTGGGTATTGCATAGCGCTATCGGCCGATAATCAGACACTTGCTTAGGACCCTTAATCTTCGGGATAAGACGGAGGTGTGTCTCGTTTTGACGCTGGTGCAAAGTACCGGAGATAAAGAAATCCTGGATCTCACGAATGACATCATCACCGATAATATCCCAAAAGGTTTGATAGAAGCCTGCTGAGAAGCCATCCGGACCCGGTGCCTTGTCTGCGTGAATGGCAAAGGCAGCAGCCTTTATCTCGCAAGGAGCCGGGATAGAGATCAGCTGCGAGTTCATTGCGTCTGTAACCTTCGGGGAGAGAACTTCGCGAACTACCGACAGGTCTCCCGATGACTCAGTAGAGAAGATGTTACGGTAGAAGTCCGCGATAGTATTAACTATCTGGTTCTCGGTGAACACCGCGTTACCCGACGAGTCTTCAAGAACAGAGAACTTATTCTGTGCTCTTCGTCCCCTGGTAATAGCATGAAAGAAGCGGGAGTTACGATCACCCGCAGTCAACCATTGTATCCGACTTCTCTGCCGCCAGTATTGTTCTTCTTCAGCGTAAGCTTCGGTTAGCTTGAGCTGAAGGGAGTCTATCAGGGACTGGTTTGGGGACGGGTCAGAGAGGGCGCTTTCGAGTAGCTCCTGAGAAGTACGAATGATCTCCAAGCTGCGCTTGTTTTGCTCCTTTGACCACTGGATCAAATTCGTACGCACCCGGTTCAACTTGGTGATGACGGATTCGCGAAGAGACGAAGCCCACGAGTCGTCGACCAGCTTCCTAACTTCGGGTTTTTCTCTAAGCTGTCTATCAAAGCGGAAGACTCCTTTCTTCTTCTTCAGGTTCTCATCAAAGTAAGTGACCACTGGGCGATGATCAGAGCCTTCAAATCGAAGATACTCACATCGCCCTGCCGGGAACATCTCAGACCAAGAAATGTTGGCCATAGCTCTGTCCAATCTCGACTGGATGAAGTGGGTGTAGCGGGTTCCTCGCCACGAGAGGGAGTTACCAGAGTGCTGTAGGTCCCAAATGCCGTTTTGGGAGATGAAACTGCGGAAGGCTAAGAAAGAGCCTTCCCATCTAAGAGGGCCGCCCACTTTTTCTGCGTTGTCGAGAAGGTCGTTGAAGTCTCCCGTTAACAGCCAGGCACTATCAGTTCGAGAACTACCAAGATCAGTAAGGTTGTTCCAGAATTGTGCTCTTCCTTCTCGCTGGGGTGCTCCGTAAACGTAGGAAACAAAGAACTCTTTATTATTGACCTTAACACAGGTATCAATACAATTTGGAGATGAGTTTAATACATCAAGCTGCACAGAATCCTTCCATGAAAGAACGAGGCCCCCACTAAGACCTTCCGGGGGTACAATGAAGTGATTAGTGAGCTCGGTGTTGCGGAAGTGTTTGAGCACTGCATCTTCCTGATTTTTGGTCTCCATCAGAAACAGAATATCCGGGGAAATCTTTGAGATGATTTCCTTCAGACGACGAACTGTTAGGGTGTTTCCAATCCCTTGACAGTTCCAGCTCAGACTTGCTAAGGAAGAGAGCTTTGATCGGTCCGAAAAACCGACCTACGCTTCGAGATTGCTGGAATGAGAGTAGTTCTTGGTTGAGTTCCAGCAGATTGCGGGGGGTTTGAATCTCCAGCTGCCATCGCATTCCCTGGTGCCTTCCTGCGAGGGGAGTTACGGCGAGGGGAGCTCTGTGACTTAGTGACCCTGCGTCTCTTTAGACTTACTCCTGGGGGAGTAGACCGAGCTGCTCGTTTGCGCGAAGGTGGAGGGTTCACCACTTTCATCTTTCCTGCTGCCTTAGCTGCAGCTGCCGCTGCTTTTCTATCCTTTGCAGAAAGTGCTGGCGGTTGAGGAGAGGGAGAGTGCACACACGGGCCCAGTCTAAGTGACACATGAAGCCTGTCTTCACTAAGAGTTCTTATTGGGGAAGAGGGCTGATCATCTAGACTTGGAGAGGGGGATACAGCAGGGATCTTCTTTGATGACGATGGGAGAGAAACTCGTCCAGCCGGCTCAGGGGACATAATGTCATCCAAGTATTGGAGCTCGACTTCTTGGAGGCGCCCAGAATCAGAATTGGCAACCCCATTAACCAGTAGAGGGACCCGCCCTCCAGAAAGCCTTTCAAGTGCAGATCTCCTTTCCAGACTTCGGTTACTGTGTTCCCGAGTCTGGTTTGAGACAGATCCTGTCATAGTCTCTCTGTGTGGTCTCGGGGAGGGGGTATGAGAGACTTGGGAGGGAGCTGAGTGAGAAGCATCACCTCCAGTTACTTGTCTTGGGACTTGCCTCCATATGCTTTTCGGAGAGGCACTTTGTAGTCTTGAGTCCTGAGATCTGTGAGTGCCAGAGGGAGTATGGAATGAGGGAGTTCGTCCCTGGACTTGGGAGCGAGGAAGGTCCCTATTCACATCACCCTTTCTCCTTTCATAAACGTTGCGATAATGTCTCTGAGAGCCATGGGGGAGATTGAGATCTCTGTTAGACTCGTTGAAGCCCATACGAGAAGAGCCCCGATGTTCCGGGAGAGGAGGAGGAGGGTATCGTTCAGAGCGGGACGAAATCCTTGAAGATCTCTTCTCATCTTGCCTTCGCCTATCATCATCAAGTCGCTCCATAGTTCTTGTTTGAGAAATGCTTGGGCGCGAAGGCGGGAGGTCTCGGGCCTGACGCTGATATGGGCAGTCGCCCTTTTCATGCGAGAGAGAGCTGCACAAGAAGCAGTGCTTTTCAAGTTTTTCATACTGAAACTCCACTCTCTTAACTTCACCAGAAGATAAAGTGATATCCATCTCCATCTCGAGAGGCTTGAGGCCATTAATCAGAACACGAACCCGTCCACGGTCGATATCCTTTTTCTCGACATGACCTAGCTCTTCTCCGATAGCAGTGATGGTTTCTTCAGTCCAGTGATGTAGAGGGATCCCATGGATAGTTATCCAGAATGGGATGTAAGCCGGAAAGTTATCCGACACGATTGGCTCCCACCTCTGTAGAATCACCATCCATTTCTTGAAGTGAAAGGGTGCCTTGTTGAGGACGGAGAGGAGGTCATGTTCTGTTTCGAACTTGAACTGAAACAAATTGGGGCCAAGGTCGCGACCAGAGATCGAGCCCACCACATGCCAATGTTGAAGGAAGAAATCCACCAAAGCTCTGGTTTTTTGGATGGAAGGGTTTGTAACCCTACCAATGAGGGTGAGATTGTGCTCTGCGATGAGGTTCTCGTTGACAGAGTTCGGAATCCGTAGAGGGGGTTTGCGACGGGACCTTGGAGCTTCAGCAGCCCACTTCCCTTTCTCCGATCTCGAGAACTTGTTGCTAGCCATAGCTCAGGAAGTGTTGAAGAGTAGTGAAAGTTGTGAGATAACTGTAGGAACTACGCTTTCACTTCTACGAGCAACACTTACAAACTGAGCTTTACGAACCACCGAAAGGACCTCAGAGTCGAGGTAAAAGAACGGCAAGGGTCTGAAACCGCACCACCGTAGTAGACTCCAGCGTCGGAGTAGATTAGCGAGGTCAGAGGCGTCAAGCTCCCCCCATAATGGAAGGGGAGAACAAGGAGACCAAACTCGCGAGAAGTTCTGTAGATCTACGGCAACTAGAGTGTTGGAAGGTAGCAAAACTCAGTCGACGTTCTTCAGGGAGAAGCAGGGGTTCCGGATCTGTGAAAGTTGAGGTAATCGGAGCAGGAGAGGCGGAGCCGTACAACACCGTCCGTACTATCGCCTTGAGAGACTTTACCAATTACAGTCACAAAATTATTATTTTTGAACATCGGTCTGTACTTATTACTCAAACTCTGCATATTTTCCGGTGTACTTCCTTCTTCTTGACTCCTACAACTAGTAGACCATCTTCCCCCATCTAATCTACTTTGAAACTCTAATCAATCTCTCCGAACTCAGTTGAAAGATCATCATCAATCCCTAAAGATGACCCTCCTCTACTATCACCACCATATCTAAGCAAAGGTACAACACTCAGCTTATTATTACATCTCCCAGAAGAATGTATATGCCTATATTGACTCCCACCACATAAGATGCTACTTCCTTTCCTTTTAGGAGTATCAGAAAACGAAGGTGAGCAGCTGCTCCTACAAAACGAAGGTGAAGGACCGAGGACAATCATACCTGATGGAAGCTGTCTTCACATAATAAAGAGAGATGGTCTCTGCATTCAAGTTCCAAGTCACAAAAGCAGCAATTAGAAGAGGTGTTTAAACCCCATATTACCATACGAAAGCCCGTCGGAAGTCTATCCAGATGAGCGAGCCACATAGTATAAGAATACTTACGATAGAGCCTTTGAACCACACATTAGAGGTCCATGGCTTCTCCTCCTCGCGTTGTCTAACAGACTCCCATGTCTTCTTTGCCGAGAAAGAACTGAGCTCTTGATCATTTATTCTCCAGCAATAAGAATCATCAAAACTTGAAAGGCGAGGGTTAGACAGGGTAGTTAGGTGGATTTGGAGCTGTTCACTCTGAGGAGAGCGAGCTCCACAGATATTCCATCCCAAGTCATACACGCATCATGATTTGGTAAGTGAACATAGCAGACAGAGAAGAGAGTTGTCGAGAAACGATCTATTAGCTTTTGCAAAACCTTCAAGAAAAAGAGTTTTTGAGAATACTAGGGCTAGTTGCAATACTTCGAGAGACATATTTTATGAAGCAAGTTTTCATAAATCAATGATCTAATAACTACAAATTTTAAAAGATGACAAAGTCAATAACTTTCGTTATTTTTTGAATAACACAAAATTTTTATTGACATTATAAAA
Organism: Raphanus sativus; assembly: GCF_000801105.2. Lineage (NCBI taxonomy): Eukaryota > Viridiplantae > Streptophyta > Magnoliopsida > Brassicales > Brassicaceae > Raphanus > Raphanus sativus. The sequence goes on from NC_079516.1 coordinate 42,475,233, forward strand.
CAATGAATCCAATAACTCAAGATTTTTGTAAACTTCTAACTACTAATTATAAATTCATAAACCAATAACATCAGACTTTAACATAGTTTTTAAAAGTCTTAATTGAATAACACTAGAGTCATTATAAAATTCAAATCTATAAAACTCTCTGCAAATTCAGAATCCAATAACACCCCCTAAATGAGAAATACTCTAAGATAACACTAAAACATATTATTAGTCTAAAATACTACACACAAAAGGAAAAATTCTCAAAACACATTTATTAAAGAAAAATATTTTTAGGTAGCACTATATCAACTTTTATTCAAAAATAGCGAAAAATCACTAAAGTAACATTAATTAAATTTGTTTTTGGATTTAGCGATTAAAATTGGAGTGAAGTATTTAGTGGATGGAGTAAGAGTAGCATTCAGTTCCTTATTTTTTTACTGTGTCCTCTAATTTGTGTGAATATATTAACATAATAAGTTTCCTTTCACTTTTTTTTTCATTATGGTGAGGAGGTCTTCAAATTTTTTTCTAAACTTCAGATAGAAAGTAGCATTCATCAAAGTTTAAGTTTATTCATTAATGGTTTGTGTGACACATTATAGGACATGGTTGATAGTATGGATGGGAAAAATATCAGTAAACTTTTATTCAATTCGTTATTTGTGTTGATTTGAACCGAAATTCTTGATACGCGTAATTCTACGAAGAACACAAATATTAATATGTAATATCTTTAGAAACAAAATAAATCACAAATAATAATATTTTTAAGAATGAATATTCGATTCAAACTAATATATGCATGTATACATATACTTAAAGAATTATATATATAAGTTATATAAATATTATATGTTATAATTTTTACAGTATTTTTATTTAATAGAATTTTAAAAAGTTAAATAAATTTTATTTTTGTAATTTTTGGATTTTTATTAATTTTCTAATTTTGTTTATTTTTACAGATCGAATCAGATATCTGATCAAAAATCTAAAAAAAAATAGATATCCAAGATATCCAAAAAAATAGATATTCAAAAACTGTGAAAATATCCAAACATAGTTTTTCTTACAATAAAAACCACATTGATAATGAAAATAGTATTATGATAACCTTATAATAAAGATAAAAATGAAATTCAAAATGTATTTTCTGTGACTGATTTTTGTAAGTGGTACTGGTAACTAGCATCCGCTATTGACTTTGCTATTAGTCAGTCGGGTGACGTTTTGCGACTTACGTCATTTAAAACTAGTGAAAGATATATTTGTCCTTGAACATTTTTTGACAAAATAATATTTTTGTTTTAGTGATGATGATAGATATATAATGGCGTTTAGTGATAGCGTTTGCATTTAAAATTCTTTATATCATACAAGTCACACATGTCAACGTTTCCAGACATCATTTCGATGATTTAAGATAACTTCTTTACAGAATTAGCGGAGCTAGCATCGAGAGAGATTAAGGGCGGATCTAGAGAAGTGATAAGTATAGAGTATTTATTGAAAATGATATATAAATTAGGGATATATAAATAAATTTTGGTTGAATTATTAGAGAAAAAAACAAAAATGAGTGTGGGACACAGGGCACAACCCCTATCCACCCCTAAGAGAGATTCCAAGACTTTACGATAATACATATATCGAAAGCACCTAATCGGACTGCTACATTTTAGGGAAGACTAAGCATTCCATAAGCATTTGTTTTTATTGGTTATTTTATTGTGCTTTAGATTCCCAAACCAGCTTTAGTATAAATGATAGTAGCTTTTTGATGTTTAGAAAAAAAGGTTTACAACTATTTAACATAAACAAATAAATCTATCATTATTGATTTGTCGCACATTTAAATATACCATCATTATAATTGTATGTAGGAATATAAGTTTTATCACTATTATATGTAAATATACAATTTTATTATCACTAACAGCATAATTATCATCATATACTAACCTATCAAAAGTCTATCACCGAACAAAACAAATACAATAGATATAAACATCAAAACCGTTGACCGAGACTCATAGTCATAATGGTGGAAGAGGTTCCAGCTTTGTTAAACTGGTGCTTGTTAATGGCATCTTCAATGGAACTCTATAATTTCCTTTATATTTTACGCTAAAATGAATAAATTCTATTATAGAGTTGAATTTGCTTTAATGGTTCACTCTATAATATAGTTACTCTATAAATGAGTGAATTATAGAATAACTCTATTATAGAGTGAACCATTGGAGCAAATCTAACTCTATAATAAAGTTACTCTATTTTAGTATAAAATATAGAAGAAATTATAGAGTACCATTGGAGATGGTCTAAGGAAGCTAGAAGATTCGTTTTCTATCTGTTATAATTTAGTACTAGATTTTGACCCGCGCTTGGAAGCGCGGAATATTTTACGATGAAAAATTTCACTAATAATATAACAAATATTTTGGTAATTTTAAAGAGTGTATTTAGAATATTTTTGCATTTAAATCAGTGTTTTTTAATTCAACCCGATTGTGATTATACCGGTTAATCCGGAGATCTGACAATTCAATTTAGGTTTTTAAAATATTCATATTAAAAAAAATCATTAAAATCCGAGACTAACCGATTGAACTGTTGGATGACCGATATGTAATCTAATTTGATTTAAATTATAATAGTTTCATAATTTGTAATCTTATAATCCAAATTTTAAAGTTTATTATTTTGCAATTTATGAAATTATGACGTTTCTACAAAATTTTAAAGAGAAAATGATGGATATAAAATAACTAAGATTAATTATTGTATTGTTTGGAAATATTGATAGTAGTATAAAATATATATTGTTTGGAAACATTGATAGTAGTATAAAGAAATAAGTATATTGTTTGGAAACATGGATAATAGTATAAAGAAAGGAACATTAATGATTTAATGTAGGTTTAACTATAAAGTATAAAAATGTATTTAATTTAAAAACTTACAAAATAAATGTTAAGTCCAACAGAATGTTTCTGTTTTAATAAGATAGATTTTTCAATATAATCTCTGAACTCTTAAAATTTATGTTTTTGTAGATTAATACCTAAACCAGTGGCATATTTCTAAGAGCCAAAACTAAGACTCTGTACTGATTGTTGGAGACAAATTTCATCCCATTCTACATTCAGTTCAAAAACTCAGTCTAGTAGATGATGGATCAACGAAAGTTGAGACCCATTCCGAATTCAAGAAACATCCCACACCAAATTGACATATTCAAATGAAAGCATAATAGAAATCAACACTAAAGACAACCATAAAAGCATCTCATATTTGCCAATGATCACCTAACCATTATAATTCAATCCTGAATACCTATACAAAAAGAACAGGGGTAAACCATCTATTTCTACACCAAAGTATTTATGTATAACAACAATTCCACACAATTTCATGCCCGTTCTAATTATACACATTTTAAGTATATAAACCTAATTACACATATTTTAAGTATATGACCTATTTATTTTTATTTTTAAAAAACGAGTCTCAAAACCACACAGACGAAGATTTATCTTATTTTATTGGTTTAAAATCTATACTGATATCAAACTAATTAAACCAATACCAAACTAGTTGGTATCAAACTGAAATTAAAATCCGACCCGATCTTATAACCAAATAGAGCCAGACCCAGCATTCTACTAAAAAATTGGGTGGAGTACTATTTGGATATCAGGTTGGTTCAGGTTTTAATTTCAGTTTGATATCAACTAGTTTAATCGGTTTAACTTGTTTGATACCGATTTAGATTCTAAACAAGTAAAATCAACTAAACCTTTGTTTGTGTGGGGTTTTGGTATTTGAAAACGTGGGTAAATAAGTTCATATTTGTACTTAAAATATGTGCAATTAGAAATATGAAAGATTTTATGGGAATGTTGATATTTGATACTTATAGTATGGAAATAGATCGTTTACCAAAAGAACAGAGACAAGAACAAAGGATCCAATTTTTTTTCTAAGAAATTTTATAATTTCAATATATTCATACTAGCTTGTTCTTAGATACCCTATATATTACATAGTTGTATTACACTCATATTATCAATCAAATATACATTTCTTATACTTATTCATCAATTATAAAATTTTCCTATAGTTCTTCTTGCACACGTAATATCGAATTTGGTATCTTATTTCCATCGGTGTAACTAAACAAAGTTAGTAGCTTCATTCGTGGTGTTGTATCAGTTTCTTCTTATTAATAATAAAATAATTGACAAAATTTATAAAAAGTAATTCTCTTAAATAATACACACATATTTTATCATACAATATCACACAATATAGAAAGTAGGGTAGATTTATTATCTGATATCCGGATTCGATCCGAATATGCTATGAAAATTTGAATATCGGAAGGTCTTGATCCAAATTCATATAGTAAAATATTAGATCCGTCAAAACCGAATCCGGATCTAGATATCTTGATTTCTTAGTTTGGATATCTGGATATGTAATTGTATTCATAATTATTTTAAAATTTATCTATATAATAAAATTAATTTTATTTATTATATTCTTAATTTTATAGTAATATAAAAAATTATTTTAATTTCGCAATAATATACATAGAAATAATTTAAAAACTATATACATTTTATTTTTTAAATTACTGTTAATGTTTAATAAATTTTACTATTATTTTTATTTATTTTAAGGATCAAAATCCGAATTAAAGTATCTGTATGATATTACAATTTTTAGAAAGATATCTGATACCTGGACATCATATAACCCATGATCCGAATAAAAAAGAAATATGGATTCACCGGTTAAAGATCCATATATTTTAAAATTCTTCAAACACCTGTTCCGTCCCACTGCTTAAAGAAAACGACAAAACTAATGATATTCATTAAAGACCTTAAAAATAAAATCTAACTAATGAATAATATACCTAAATAGAAATAAATATCAATTTTATGCCATATAAACTCTAAATCATATATTCTGAATTCTTAAAACCTAACTTCATTCCTTAAAATCTAAACTTTAGTTACTAAACCTTAAAAACACAAAGTATATCTGTACTAATACATTTTAATAATAAATGTAATTATTATTATTATTTTATTTGTATACGGTTTTTGGAATAAGAATAACATAGGATATTTCTCCTTTATAAAATTAAAATATTATAGACTTAAAAATTATATTATTTGATGATATAACATACTATAATGAATGTTTTAATATTTATGGTTATTATTTTACATAATATTGAAACATGAATGAAAATGATAAACTAGTCTATTTGATTATAAAAAATAATTAGTTATATTTTATTTTGAACCTAATAGTTTAATTAGTAATCATATTATTGTTTATTCAGTTTTGATTTCACAATAAACTTTTGTTTGGATTCGATTTGGTTGTTAGAAATCTGATTTGGTTTTGGCTTGATAAATTATGTTCGGTTCGGTAATTTACATTCGAATCGGTTTTCACTCATACACACGCCATGCTGTGCTTAAAGCTTACACAAAAACTCCGTGCCGTTTATGTATATGTCGCCTGCTTAATTTCAGTTAAAGAAGCGGGAAAATTAGATAAAAACCCTAAGAGAGAGAGAGAGAGAGAGAGAGAGAGAGAGAGAGAGAGAGAGAGAGAGAGAGAGAGAGGGGAAGCGTTGTCACAAAAAAAAAAAAAAAAAAAAAGAGGGGAAGCGAAAGAGGGAAGGAGATGAGTCATCACCATAACCACCAAGCTGTCGATAATCTTATCAATGTTTTCGGGAGAGCCTCTCATGATCTCAATGCTGTCCATTTCAAGCTCGACAAGGAATTCCAGCAGATTTACCCAGAAAATGTAAGCGATTTCGATCGGATACTTTTGATTCAAGCTCGATCTATCATTCAGTCTATGAATCCTAGCGATATAATTTTTTTTTGGGGGGAAGTAGGCGAATCCGATGAAGCTGATTCAGAGAATCAAGAAGCTTCAGGAAGATGTGACTGTCCTCAAAGACCAATGCCTCGAGCTTTTGTCCGCTAAACAGGTTCTTCCTTTGTCTCTTTATATCTTTGAAACTACTAAAACCAAATCTGGAGTCTGTGGAAGGAGGTTTTGGTCTTATGCAATAAATGGGTCGGCTTCTTCTCTGCAGTATTTGATTGTTTGGTTTTATTATTTTTGTTTCTTTTGTTATAAAACAGGATTTGATTGACAAGGCGCAGACAACACTTGTTGGTAACTACAACCTTATTCAGAAAATGAATGCATCCTTGCGAGAACCAACAAATGGCGATGCAGATGATGCGTTGGCTGATTTTAATCAGGTTTGGTGTTCTGTTTTCTTCTTGATATATATATGCACATGAGCGTCCTTAAGAACACTTTTTCCATCATAAATCCTTTTGCTACTTTTTTTCTTGTTTTTTATTTTATTTTCAACAGATTATTGACGAGTGGACAATGCAAGTTAGATCAAGAACAGGTAATTTAGAACAAGCCATTAGATGTCGTGGCAACATTGAGTTATGTTTTGCAGTTGTTTTAAGTATTGTTTTTCTGAATGATGCTTCTTGTTTCCGATAGTGGGAGAGACAGAGGAGCCAGATAAAGAAGACATTAATAAGTTGCTTTTCTCAGCTATTGTTCATAACAATTGAGGATGTTCATGGTTATGTTCAGAGTCACACAGCTTCTGAATATTATGTAAACTGTGCTTTGGATTGTGTACCTAAGATCACTAGATCATTTTACAATCTAAACATTACGTGAGCTATCCCGTTGTGCTTAAAAAATGGGATTCATTTTGGTCGTTCGTTTACATGAGCTTCCTCACTAGCCTTTTCCTTCGTAACAAGACATCCAAAGCCATAAACGTCTTTGCTTTAATCTCTTCTTCTTAAATAATACAGGCATCCCCAAGAAGCTCCCTATTCATGTCTGGCAAACCTTGCAAAACGTTAATTGCTATTTGGTATTTTACCTTTATACATGGTTTCATCTGGATGTTCCCGCAAAATAAGGCACTGACCTCTTAAACCCAAGAGCAAAATGTTTAAAAACTATATAAAATAAGGCACTGATCTCTTAAACCCAAGAGCGTCATTAAGATCGCAAAATCCTCTTTTCCACATAAGCAAAACATGTATGGTTCGTTTAAGCTATGTTAGTATAGTTTTTTAGATTATACAGTAACGGAGCTCCGCGCTTTGAGCCTTCTGGATTCTCTTGTCCTCTGGGAGTATTCCCTGATGTAATCGATTATAGCGGTTTTCTAGTTGAGTTTTCCCTCCAGTTCCTCTTGGAGGCTTTGGTGAGCCTCTCTGTTGGTCTTGTGGTATGCGAATCATTGGCGGTTTTAGTTGGGATTGCTTCGTTATCATCAAATTCAGTTTTGATGTCGATCTCGACGTCTTGGCTGGCTTCTAATCTTTCGGCTACGATGTCACCATTGTCATTTTCGACTTTAGTGTCCTGAGTTGTAGTGCTTTCGCCTCCTCGATATCACGACCTTGAATATCATGGGCTGCGCTTCGTGTGGTTTCGCCTCCTCGATCACACACGCTCCGATGAAACCGAACCGGATAAATAAGATCGTCCCACAGATATCAAATCTCTACTTTATTCTCAGACTCAAATGCTTCCTGATAAGTTTTTGGGGCTTCCAACTTAGTGGATTGGTCCAAATCCCTTATATATTACTAATGTCCTTTTCATGTATCCGATGTGGGATTTCCTCTCCCATACCATATTAAGTTTCTTGGGTTTCCAACCTAAAACCAAAGAAAAAAAAAAGAGGGGAAGCGAAAGAGGGAAGGAGATGAGTCATCATCATCACTACCAAGCTGTCGATAATCTTATCAATGTTTTCGGGAGAGCCTCTCATGATCTCAATGCTGTCCATTTCAAGCTCGACAAGGAATTCCAGCAGATTTACCCAGAAAATGTAAGCGGATTTCGATCCTCTCTTCTCTAGAATCTCGAGATCTATCTATCATTCAGCAGTTTATGAATTTCAACCGATTTAATTTCTTAGGCGAATCCGATGAAGCTGATTCAGAGAGTCAAGAAGCTGCAGGAAGATGTGACTGTCCTCAAAGACCAATGCCTTGAGCTTTTGTCCGCTAAACAGGTTCTTCCTTGTCTCTTTTTTTATTACCCAAATCTGGAGTATGTGGAAGGAGGTTTTGGTTTTAGAACATCTACTTACTCTGTCTTATGCTATTAATGTGTTTGATTGTTTAGTTAAATCATCATTATGTTTTTTCTTTTTGTTATAAACAGGATTTGATTGACAAGGCGCAGACAACACTTGTTGGTAACTACAACCTTATTCAGAAAATGAATGCTTCCTTGGGAGAACCAACAAATGGCGATGCATTGGCTGATTTTAATCAGGTTGGTGTTCCTTTTCTTCTTGATTGTGCCCAATTCGATACCTTCAAAAATCAAATGTACATTCTTGTTTTTTTTTTCCCAACAGATTATTGACGAGTGGACAATGCAAGTTAGATCAAGAACAGGTAATTTAGAACAAGCCATTAGATGTCGTGGCAACAATTGAGTTATGTTTTGCAGCTGTTTTAAGTATTGTTTTCCTGAACGATGCTTCTTGTTTCTTCTGATAGTGGGAGAGACAGAGGAGCCAGATAAAGAAGACATTAATAAGTTGCTTTTCTCAGCTATTGTTCATAACAATTGAGGATGTTCATGGTTCATGGTTATGTTCAGATTTACACTGCTTCTGCAGATTATGTAAACTATGCTTTCGATCGTGTACCTAAAGATCACTAGATCATTTTACAATCTAACATTACATGAACTATCCCCTTGTGCTTTATAAATTTACGATTCATTTTGGTCGGTCGTTTAGGTAGAGTAACACTGGCTTAAATGTTGGGACGAAGCTTCATCACTAGCCTTTTCCTTCGTAACAAGACATCGAAAGCCATAGACGTCATTGCCTTGCCATCATTCATGTCTGGCAAATCTTGCAAAACGTCAATTGCTTATTGGTATTTTACCTTCATACATGGTTTCATCTGGATGTTCCCGCAAAATAAGGCGCTGGTCTCTTAAACCTAAGAGCGTCATTTGATAGCCTCCTTACCTTAATATATATATATGCTTTACCAATATTCACCTTCTTCACCAATTGTTTGCTTCTCTCCATCCCAAACAAAGCCATCAAGAATGAGGATATTTGTTGATATCATCAATTTTCTTTCATCATCACTATATATAGAGAAGATATCGTACATATATATTTTAGGATCCTCTGTTTATGACTTTCCATACTTGCTCCTTAGACTCTAGTATATATTGTAATCATCATTATCAATAATACTCAACCTTCACATTCTATATGGTATCAGAGCACACGATACCCTAATTTTTTTCCCTTTTCTATCAAGTTTTCTCTTTTCCTTTGCTCTCTACCGCTGCCTGCAATGGCCACTGGTAATATCTCAAACACAAATACTACTGAAGTCATCCAAACACCAACAAAACCGTTGTTCAATATCAACACATCCAATGTTCCTAAGCTCATTTCCACAAATTATCTTATGTGGAGCCTTCAGATTCATGCTCTCATTGACGGTTATGATTTAGGAGGCTTTCTTGATGGATCCTCTGTCATACCGTCTGCAACTGTGTCTGTTAATGAAGAGCTTGCAGTTAATCCTGAGTTCGCCATTTGGAAGAGACAAGATAAGCTCATCTTTAGTGCTTTGCTTGGAGCTATCTCTCCTCCTGTTCAGCCTGTGGTGTCGCGAGCCACATCTTCTGCTCAGATCTGGGAGATCCTAGCCTCTACGTACGCAAAGCCGAGCAGAGCTCACTTCAAACAACTGCGTAATCAGATCAAGGTTCTGACCAAAGGTACTAGCACGGTTGATGAGTATTTTCAAGGGTTCACTACCCGCTTTGATCAGTTGGCTATCCTTGGTAAGCCCCTGGAGATTGAAGATCAGATTGAGTTCATTTTAGAAGGGCTTCCTGAGGAGTACAAGTCCATTGTTGATCAAGTTGAAGGTCGGGATACGCCACCTTCCTTGACTGAGCTTCATGAGCGATTACTCAATCATGAACTCAAGCTCCTTGCTGCTGCTCCTGCAACTCATCTTCCTGTTTCTGCCAATGTTGCTTATAACAACAACAACAACTCATCACGTCAGCAGCACCAGAACCAGCGCTATGGTTCCAAACAACACGGCAACTGGAATGACAATAACCAGAAGCAACACAGCAACTGGAATGATAATAACCAGAAGCAATACAATCGCTCTGGTAACCGTCAGCCACGTCCATATCTTGGTCGTTGCCAAATCTGCAACACTCAAGGTCATAGCGCTCGTCGCTGTCCACAACTCCAAGCGATGCAGCAGCAAGTGTCTCCTTTTCCGGCGACTCCAACAGCTCCATGGCAACCTCGTGCCAATGCAGCAGTGGTCTCCCCATACACAGCTAACAACTGGTTGCTAGACAGTGGTGCGACGCACCATATGACCAATGATCTTCGTAATCTTGCTTTGCATCAACCTTACCAAGGAGGTGATGATGTGCTCATCGGTGATGGATCTCCACTGACCATATCGCATACTGGTTTCACTCTCTTGCCCTCTAAAACTCGTAACATAGCGCTTGATAAGATCTTATGTGTCCCGGATATTCAGAAGAACTTGATATCAGTTTATAGATTATGCAACACTAATCAAGTCTCTGTTGAATTCTTTCCGGCATCATTTCAGGTGAAGGACCTGAGCACGGGGGCGCCTCTTCTTCAAGGCAGAACCAAGGGTGAACTGTATGAATGGCCTATCAATGCAGAGAAAGCTCAAGTCTTCTCCGCTTCAACTAGAACAAGGACGACTCTGGCTTTGTGGCACTCTCGTCTAGGCCATCCATCTACTCCTCTGTTGCAATCTATTATTTCTAAAAACTCTTTACCTGTTACCTCTATGTCTTCGACACCTCAGAATCCTTTGTTTTGTTCTGATTGTCATATCAATAAGAGTCACAAACTGCCTTTTCATCAAACCTCTATCGCCTCTTATCGTCCTCTTCAATATGTTTTCTCGGATGTCTGGTCGTCTCCGATTCTTGCCACAGATAACAGCAAATACTATGTCATCTTTGTGGATCACTTCAGTAGATATACCTGGCTGTATCCTATGCAAAAGAAATCACAAGTTAAAGAAATTTTCATGGCGTTTAAACCATTTGTGGAGAATCATTTTCAACAGAAGATCGGCTCCTTGTACTCCGATAACGGAGGAGAGTACATTGCGTTACGGAGTTACCTTCAGGAGCACGGTATCTCACATCTTACCTCGCCTCCACACACTCCGGAGCACAACGGCCTGTCTGAGCGTAAGCATCGTCATGTCGTTGAAACTGGCCTTTCACTTCTCTCTGCTGCATCGATTCCAAAAGAGTACTGGCCGTTTGCGTTTGCTACTGCAGTATACCTGATCAATCGTCTCCCTACTCCGGTGCTGGCCAATCAATCCCCTTATCAGAAGTTACTTGGAGGGATTCCAAATTATCAGAAGCTTAGGAGCTTTGGCTGTCTCTGTTTTCCGTGGCTTAGGCCGTATACTGCTCACAAACTAGAAGACAGGTCTAAACCTTGTGTGTTCATGGGTTACTCTCTTACTCAGAGTGCATACTTATGTTTGGATCCTACAACCGGCAGAGTGTATACGTCGAGACATGTTCAGTTTGATGAGTATACTTACCCGTTTCCGACATTGGCAGCTTCTCTTGTCAAGTCTGGTTCTTCTTCAACTGCAGAGGTTCATCAAACCTTGGAGCCTCCATGTGTTACAGTTCCCCTGGTTCCGCCTACTGCGCCCTCAAGCTCAGGTCCTCACTTGTCTTCGTCTTCACACACGTCTGCTCCAGCTCCAGTCCCATCTCAGGTATTGTCTTCTCTTTACACTCTCCCTCTATCTCTACTGCTTCTACTCCTTCTTCTCCTTCTCTCAGCCCCACTGGCCAACCAACAAACCCAGACCCTGCAACACAGTCACCACAAAGCCCCACTGGCTCAACCAATGTCCAAACCACTACCACCCAAAGTCCTACTGGGCATGTTCCAAGTCCACCAGTCCCTGATATTGCTCCTGTAGCACAACTACCACAAAACACCCATCAAATGAGAACTAGAGCTAAAAATCAGATCTCAAAACCCACTAAAAAGTTCAACCTCAGTGCTATTCACAAGTCTCTTATTACGCCTGAACCAATGTCCTTCAGAGAAGCTATGCGTGATGAATATTGGCGTAATTCTATGTCTGAAGAAATCACAGGTCAGATGGAGAAGGACACTTGGGATCTGGTACCTCCGTCGCCGACTCAAAATGTCATAGGCTGTCGCTGGATTTACAAGAACAAGCTACTTCCAACTGGGAAACTGGATAAAAGAAAATCAAGGTTAGTTGCTAAAGGAAATCATCAGCAGTATGGACTTGACTATAAAGAAACTTTTAGTCCTGTGATCAAAGCAGTTACAATCCGGTTGGTTCTCGGTCAGGCTGTTACAAACTCATGGCCAGTTAGGCAACTTGATGTCAATCAAGCGTTCCTTCATGGTCCCTTGGAAGAGGAGGTTTTCATGGAACAGCCTCCTGGTTTTGTAGATCGTGATCATCCTCATCATGTATGTCGTTTGAAGAAGGCTATCTATGGCCTTAAACAGGCTCCAAGAGCATGGTATATGGCACTGAAGAATTTTCTTATTCACACTGGTTTTGAAAATAGCTTTGCAGATGCTTCTTTGTTTGTATTCTTCAGTGGCACTACTCTCATCTTTGTCTTGGTGTATGTTGACGACATTCTTGGCACGGGTAATAATCCTGCTGCAATCTCTCGAGTGATAGAAGCGTTGGGCTCTCAATTTTCTCTTAAGGATCAGGGTGAGGTTAGCTATTTTCTTGGCATTGAAGTAACTCGCACCCAGCACGGTCTTAATCTTATGCAACGCAAGTATATCCTTGATCTCCTAGCCAAGACTAATATGCTTGATGCCAAGTCTGTCGCTACTCCTATGCAAACTGTGCCCAAGCTTTCGTTCAACTCGGGTACACCTCTTCAGAATGCAACAGAGTACAGGATGGTTGTTGGCAGTCTTCAATATCTCTCTTTCACACGTCCGGACATAGCTTTTGCGGTCAATAGACTATCACAGTTTATGCATAGACCGTCGGAGGAGCATTGGAATGCTGCCAAGCGTGTGCTTCGCTATCTTGTTGGGACTACTACCCATGGAGTTCTATTGCAGCCTCATAATCCTTTGGTTCTTCATGCATTCTCCGATGCGGACTGGGCAGGCGATGTTGACGACTATGTTTCCACGAATGCTTATGTAATCTATCTTGGTAAACAACCTATCTCCTGGTCAACAAAGAAGCAGAATAGTGTTGCTCGCTCCTCTACGGAAGCTGAATACAGAGCGGTGGCGAATGCTGCATCAGAGGTTCGTTGGATCTGCAACATACTGACTGACCTTAAGATTACTTTGCCTACAGCACCAGTCATCTATTGTGATAATGTGGGTGCCACTTACTTAAGTGCCAATCCAGTCTTTCACTCTCGCATGAAGCATTTAGCTTTGGACTATCACTTCATAAGAGGACAAGTTCAGTCAGGCTCATTGCGGGTTGCTCATGTTTCCTCCAAAGATCAGCTAGCTGATGCCTTAACCAAACCATTGTCGAGACCTGCGTTCATCACAGCTTGTAACAAGATCGGAGTGACACATCTCCCTCCATCTTGCGGGGGCGTATAGAGAAGATATCGTACATATATATTTTAGGATCCTCTGTTTATGACTTTCCATACTTGCTCCTTAGACTCTAGTATATATTGTAATCATCATTATCAATAATACTCAACCTTCACATTCTATACTATATGTGACGATTCTCCAGCATAAACATGTCAGCCTGCAGCTGAACTTTGCATTGAAGGGTTCTGCCATGTCAGAGTAAGCTTGCTCTGTGAATGTCTCAGAAACCCTGTGTTCCTCTTATAACCTGATCAAGCATAAGATCAGTAAGACATCGGTCCATGATCAATGTCCATTCTATACAAGGACGACCAATACTGCCACAGTGGTAATCATTCATCTTTCTCTTCCCCAGCATGAATCATCAGGAAAATTTGACTTATTCTCAAAGTATCTATGTGCTTCCACTTTCTGAGAAGGATTCATATTAATACAAATTAATCACTTGTTAAACGCTTCTCACACACACAGCTTAATGATACAAAAGGGGATATAAAGAATACAATGTTGCAGTTACAAAAACATATAAAACCAAGTTTACCCGTCATCCGCTCAGTTTCTGCTGGACTGGGATCAAAAGCTTGAGCCATGGGGGTATTTCACATCTTATTTGGCACAAAGGTAATGCGGAAGTAGGCTTTTTAAACATAAATAAATGCTTCAAACGTTGAAAGTGTATATTACGAAACATGTTTAAAAAAGTGCATCCATGTGTTAACAATTCTTTAATCTTTGAGTTGTTTTAACATTTAGTCAATAATTCAACTTTTTATTGATGACTTAAAATATTACAAAAGTTCAAATACTTAGATTTATTCTTCCTTTGTTACAAAAAGAAAACCCTGGAGACATTAGGGACAAAGAAAATTAAGTTTCCATTTCCTGATCATTGCAATAGAGGTATAGACCCAATGACTTGGGTAGGGTCCTTATTGCATGGCGATCGTAGAAGGTTTTTATTCTGTCAAATATCTCATCTAGCACTGACGCGTCGGTTCCAATAGATATTCTCACCCAATTATGAGCCCCTAGAGCCACTCCTACAAAACGATTAAAAAAAAAATATAAATAAAGAACACAGAATTTATCATTATCTTAATTAGTTAAAGTAAGCACCTGGAATCAAGAGGACGCTTTCCTCACTAACTAGCTTCATGCAAAACTCGAAGTCATTTTTGATATTAACCAACATTGACGTATCAAGTTTTACCTGTGGAATAAATCGTTCAAATCAGTCATTTTTATTTTGATCCTGAACATAAAAGTAAAATCTAAGAAATGAAAAATACCCATAAGTAAGAACAAGATTCGGGTTTCTTGGGACAAAAGAGACAAGGGATGTCCTTGAGCCTCTCATACGAAAGCTCTACCGAGTGTCTCATTGCTTTCATCTTCTTGTCGAAGAACTCTTTAGGTGTTTTCTCTAATATATCAGGAAGTGCCTCCTATCAAATTTTAGAAAGACAAACTCAATTATTTAGAAATATTACATAAACATATATCAATGGATCATGTTTCTGATTTAATAGAATAGATAAATAGATAGTCCAACAATATATTTACAAGTATTTGAAACATTATAAATATAACTATACTAGATGATAACCCACGCCTTGCGCAGAATGAGTTTTTAACTATAATATATTTAAATATTATAAACAAAATTAATATTTTACCAATAACTTTTTTTACATTTGATTAAGGATGAGCATTCGGGTATCTTTTGGGATCTGGTTTGGTTCGATTAGAATGTTTGCTGGTTCGGTTTAGGTTCTGATAACCCATTTAATTTTTTTTTAAAAAATTAAAGTTCATATATACTTTTAATTTTTCAAAATCTAAAATAAAATAATATATAACGTATAAATTTGAATAATGTATGCCAAAATACTTAAACTTAACATAAAAATTGGTTTAGCTTAAATATTTGGATAGAAAATCAATAGATATTAAATTTAAAAATAAGTAATATATTTAAGTATATAAATCTGGTTCGAATCTACTCGGACACCCGAAATATTTTGGTTCAGATTGGATTCGGTTCACGTTCTTTAAATACCAAAATTTTTGAACTCGTTCAGATATCTAACCGATTTTGGTTAAAGTTCAGTACTACTTTTCAAATTGGATTTTTGTTTTGTTTTTTTTTTGGATTCAGATTTTGCATAACCCTATATTTTTATTGTAATAAAATTTTAACAAAAGTGATGATGGTTCATATTTATGTTGTGTATGAAACAATTTTTATACCAAGACACATTCTACCATGTACGCGGCCCATTTATATAAAAATCACGGAATTGTCTAATATGGCTAAATTATATACAAAAACTATAAATATTTATTATATTGTCTATATAAAATAATTTAAAATTTTTGAAACTAAATAATTTATATTTTTTGTACCAAACACAATCTATTATGTACGTGACCCATTTATATAAAAATCACAGAATTGCCTAATATGGCTAAAATATATACCGAAAAATATAAAATTTCATTATATATTTTATGTGGTTGTTTAATTTATTTTAATTATTTATAATTTTAAAAACTGATAGAGTATAAACTATTTTTTATCAAATCTTTATTATTCAAATCATTAATTGTCATATATACTTTAACCATATTAGGTAATTATGTGATTTTTATATAGAGAAACAACGAATAACATTAATAATTAATTTATAATTCATTTAATAAAAATCTTATTATATATTTTGATGGACCAACATATTTTTCTAAGGATTCTAAAAATGACTATGGTGACGACATGTTGGTACAAAAAATGTTGTAATGCTTCTCTTTTAATATATAACTAGATCTTGATCCGCGCTTTGGAAGCGCGGAATATTTTACGATAAAAAATTTCACTAATAACTTAACAAATATTTTGTTAACTTTTAAAGAGTGTGTATTTAAAATATTTTTGCATTTAAATCAATATTTTTAAGTTTAACCCGATTGGGATTATACCGGTTAATCTGGAGATCTAACAATTCAACTTAGTTTTTTAAAATATTCATATTAAAAAGTCACTAAAATCCGAAACTAACCGATTGAACTGATGGATGACTGATATGTAATCTAATTTGATTGAAATTGTAATAGTTTCATAATTTGTAATCTTATAATCCAACTTTAAAGTTCATTATTTTGTAATTTATGAAATTATGACGTTTTTACAAAATTTTAAAGAGAAAATGATGGATATAAAATAACTAAGATTAATTATTGTATTATTTGGAAACATTGATAGTAGTATATAAAATATATTGTTTGGAAACATTGATAGTAGTATAAAGAAATAAATATATTGTTTGAAAACATGGATAGTAGTATAAAGAAAAAAACATTAGTGATTTAATGTAGGTTTAACTATAAAGTATAAATATGTATTTAATTTAAAAACTTACAAAATAAATGTTAGGTCCAACAGAATGTTTCTGTTTTAATAAGATAGATGAATTTTCTTGGTTATACATGAAATAATATATAAAACCACGTGAGGGATCATAATGGGAGGGTCGACAATCTAATAGTTCTTTCCATTTGTTGGTTAATGTTTTCAATATTTTGTTTTTTAAAATAATGTCTTCACTATTTCGAACTATACATTATAACACTAATATATATTAGTGATAACAATGACAATTTTGTAATATGTCTAGTAAAGAAAGATTAGCATGAGTTGAGGAAGCATGTAACACGTTAGCACGCTATAATTGTAAATAAGATATCAAAGCAATCTTTCATATTAAAACTGATTCACTTATAATAATTTCAAAAAAAAAACTGATTCACTAACAATATATACGGGGTTTATGCGAAAGCACTGCACAAACCTGGAGAATAAGTGAAGGTTGTGGAGTTAAGTCTAAACAATCCTCTATTGCTTGAATAACCTGTTGTGAACAAATTGCCAAAAACTTTAATTTGACTCTCGTCTTAATTATTTAATGACTAATATAATTAAATAGGGTTTAGATTTATAAAAACTTCTTCCTGATTAGGGATAGTAGAAGAATATTCAAGCAGATAATATTTTTTTGTAAGAAGTTGTGTTTGACCACACGGCTCATATCAAACTCCAATAAAAAAGTATTGTGGTAAAAAAGATTTTAACTAACCCCTGCTGATTTCAAAATGCTATTAGGATCATTCATGGCCATCCAGCCGATTCTCCAACCCGGGACGAGCCATCCTTTGGATATGGATCCGAGCGTGATCACTGGAGCTATCGATGCAAAGATACCCATGGGAATGAAAGGCCTGTCTCCATATACAACATGTTTGTATACTTCATCAGATATCACCACTATACCAAGTTTCCTAGCCATCTCGGCAACCTAAGGTTGGTCCATGCAAATATAGTTAGTAGCTTATAATTTATTTATTATCTAACATGTACATACATACAAAGTTTATGCTTATTAATTATGTGAAAATTTCATATACCTTATTGAGATGATCGTAGCTGTATACATTTCCACAAGGATTGTTGGGATTGATAAGTACCATTGCGACTGTATTCTCATCAGCAGCAGCCTCGAGGCCGTCTAGGTCTATCTCCCAATCTTTTTGGGGAAGGAGATCGTACTTGCGAATCTCAAGGCAACTATAGACAGCACGAGCATCGTAGTGAGGGTAACCCGGCCTTGGTAGCAGAATGTTGGCGAGTGGATTTCCGGCTAGGGAATCTATTACAATCTCTATTGCCTGATTGCAACCACCTGTGATATACACATCCTCCTCCGTCAGCTTCGCTGGAAGCTCTCCGTTTAGATAATCCGCTACCGCCCTGAGAGAACCAAGTTGGTTAAAGTTAATTAACGAACTAGTGACAATAAATAAAAGGACTCAAACCTTCTAGCTTTTAAAATTCCAGGGCTCGGTGCATAAGAGTTAGCCATGCCCGAGCGTGCGGCTGCAGCCACGGCTTCCTCTGCTACTGGGCAAGTCAGAAAGCTGGGAGAGGCGGAGGGCTCGCCGGGACTTGGGGCCAAGATGGGTTTCCCGCTGTTGAAGTTGTAGTTTCTGAACATCTTAAAAACAAGCTTTCTCAAAGCTACCGCAGCCGCATCACTAGTTGCAGTGTTTCCTTTAAACTGCCAAACATTGCCGTTTGCATTACCGTTGTTCGCCATCTTCTCTCTTCTTTATTTTAGATGCTTCTTGTAGTTGTGGGTACATGCTTTTTATTGCCAGTCTCGTACCCTTTTTAAAGGACCACAAGCAGACTGAACTGCTACGAATTTTCAGCACTATTTTAGCATTCAGAATTTTGACCGATTTAGTATTGATTAGTATGTTTGCCGTGACTATTATTTGAAAGACTTTGCGTCTCTAACTCTTTCGGAATTTTGTTTGTCAGAATAAAACCATTTGTTTGTTAAAATAAAACCACTGTTCCAAACATTAGATACGCCTCTCATTAAGGTGTAACCGCAGTGATCGCAGACGTTTACAGATGTCGGTGGTTATAGTTTTAAATGTTTTTAAAGATTTACTTGGAAATTAGTGCATTAACGAGATATTTATGATTGGTTAACTATCAAATGCAACAACTATTAAATGATAAATTAATAATATATTTTATATAATTATAAAATATTAAAATCATAATAAATATAAAATTATATTTATAAAAGCATACTATTAATGTTTTAAAATTATAGAAATTACTTTTGTTTTAAAGTATTGTAATATAAATTAAAATATAAATTATAAATTTTAGTATTTCTATTATTTTAATTTAATTTTGGAATATTTTTATTTTTAGTTTTCTATTGTTCTCCTTTTTAAAAATTTTACTTTTCTGCAACCGTTCTTAACCGCTAACGTTGGAACCAATTTTTAAATTTAAGCTATTTAAAATGGTTTTAAATGATTTATAGAATTTTATGTAGTTGTTACAAAACGCCAACAACCACTACCAACTACGAATGCTGTGTTTCCGGTTGGTAACGGAGAAACAAATCATGTTCTAACTCATAGCCGTAAACGTGTAAATGCAGTTTAGATGGATCTATATTTCTTCAAAAAATATAAACTAAAAACTAATATATACACATTAGTTTTCAAAAGTTGAAGATAAAATATATTTCAAATATAGTTTTTATGTGTAAAATATAGTTTAGCATGTATATAATTTTAAATTTAGAAAAATTTCAAACAAGTTTAAATATATAAAGATGGTATATTTTAAAATTTAAAATTTTATTGCAAACTATTAAACTAATAGCTATAATCATATAAATTCCAAAATAAATAAAATTAATAAATAAAAACATTAGTTTTATGAATATCAATGCTTAAATCCGTCTAAACATACGCTAGATCGCATGATGTTCGCCTATACTGGCTAAACAATATAAATCTATATAAAATACTGTCACATGAAACGGTACAATCAATTAATGTATAACACATAAACACTATCTACACATGCTAATAAACCGCATTTTAAAATACTGAATAAAACTAAGTTTAATCAATAATATTTATTAACTTATATAGTTTTATTTTGTGAAAACTATTTCAAATATATATTTTATTTAAATAAAATATTTAACTTCACAGTTTTATTTATTAATAAAATTTTATACATTTATATTTTTTATTAGATTATATGATATGTTTAATGTATCTCTAATGAATCATAGATACGTACTAATTGGAAGGACTCCACCACTGGTTCAAAGCAGGACCACCCTAGAAGATTCTTTCTATATATGTTTATAAAGGTCTTACTTGGTTTTCAGCTTATTTTGGCTTATAAGTTTTTGTTCCTTTCCACTTATTAATTATACTTTTACTGCTTAAGAGATTAAAAAAAGAAACAGAAACAAAAAGTTGTGGCGCTCCGAAGGTGATTCATGGGGATTTTTTTAAATACATATTTATTTTAAAGAGTTTTCAATCATTTCTTTTATTATTCTAGAATGAAGAGTCTGTTGAAGATTTTTTTTCTGACGATGAAGCTTACCTTTGAATTTCAAATCCCAAAACTAAAATAGATATTTCCACTGTCAATACTATTAAAACAAAATCACAAAATTGGATCCAACTTGTTTCTAAGTAAAAATATTCTATGATAATATATATATATATATATATATTCCTTCAACATTTTTTAAGCCAAATACATTTATATTAGTAACAAAATTACCATAAATTATCGATTTATATATGGTAAAAATTTAAATGGGACGATTACTAATGATTCATTCAATAAAATGGTAGTATTTATAACATAAACATTAATCTCTAAAGATCTTAATTTATTTAACCAACTTTTTAAACTTCTTAATTTCTTTCCAACGATTTAAATTTATATATTCACAATAGTAACAAATAAATGTTTTGAAATATTTTTTATACGATCCGATATCATTAAATTTAGGGATAATCTGAAAATACCCTATTTGTGATTTGAAATTTGAAAAATCTACCTTATTTTTTGTTTTTGAAAATTACACTTTACTATATAGAAAAGACATTTTTAGCCTAATATAATATAAAACTAAAAACACTTTAAATTTGAAATTATTTATGTTTTGAAATAATCATATATTTAAGATAAATATATGTCACTTATTTAAGATAAAAAATAGATAAATTTCTGAAATAATTTAAAATCTACATATCAACTTACAAAATTACTTTGTAAGCCAGAATTCTATTCATCATATATACTACACATAACCTTTTAGCATTATAAATTAGATCAATAATTTAGAATTTTTTTTGTTATAACCTAAGATTAGTCTGTAAAGCAAAAAAACACTCAGGGCTAAGAAACTGATGTCTTACAAAGTTAATAAAAAAAAACTATAAGCCTCCAAAGAAGTTAACAAGATTTTTATATAATTATTTTTAGATAGAATATTTTCACGATCTTCTTGTGGTATTCATGAAGACCAGCTGTTTATATTGTTTTTTTTCTGAAAACAATACATACCCACTGTTAGTGAGTGCTAGTTTTTATAGATATTTGTTTAATGAATGTTTTTCAATATACTTACGTAGATTATACTATAAATACATGAACAAACTGATATCATATTTGTGTATTTGAATGTTGTGTTGTTATGACGAGATTATTTATAGGAAAAATGTTTTCGTACTTTCCAAATGTCGTACGAAAATGTTATGTTCCATGTTCAGGTCGTTCCTCAGTGGCAGCTTCTGATTCTTTTTGATTATCCACAAGTTTTAGCCCTTCTTTAAACTTATATTTTGCTGGATCTCTATGATTGCATCTGTGATTGCTTCAGGATTTATCATTCCTAAATTAAAATTTCGTAAAAGCAGTTAGAATAAAAAAATATGTGAACGACACAAATAGAAAACTATAAGAAAGAAGATATATACAACATAAAAATGGAAAACCAAGGAAAGAACAGAAAGTAGAAGATATGCTTTCAAAAATGGAGAACTAAAGAAATAGGAAGAAGACACTTATTTTGTTCTATTTTTTTTCAAAAGAAATTAAGATATACTTAAAAATGATATTATGTAGATTTAATAGCATTGTTTCCGAAAAGAAAATAATAAAATATTATTCTTGTGAATTTGTTAGTTTAAATATTTTAATAACTATTATGACAAAATTATATAAGAATAATTTTAAATATCCAGATTGGATAATTTGGTCAATGTACATGCACAAAAGTGTGGTTCACAAAAAAAATAAACAATGGTGTAGTTTTCAAATTAAAATCTCATATAAATGCATTTTTCCAATTTTTCCCCTTAAATTTATCCCTCAAGCAATATAAATAACAAAAATAAATTAATATTATCATAAATTTTGGGTTTTTTCTAATCATCAATACTATTAAAAAGAATCACAGAGTTGGACCCAACTTATTTCTAGGTAAAAATATTTTAAAATACTATATGATTTAATATATATTCCTTCAACATTATTCTTAAGCCAAATACATTTATATTAATAACAAAACAACCATAAAATTTTGACTTATATATGGCAAGCATTAATGTCAAGAAAAATTTATGGTAAAAATTTTAGTGGGACGATTATTAATGATTTATCTATAAAATGATTATTTATAACATCTATCTTATTAAAGCTGAAGTACAATTTCGGTGTGTTTAGATACTTGGATAGCATTTATAAAGAATAAGTTTGTTTGGAAACTTGGATTGTAGTTAAAAAAATTATTTGGAAACTTGAATTGTATTTTTATTAAAAAAATATCTCTATCCAAATAAAATCAGCAAATCCATTTAAACTTCCTACATTTTAGGAAACCACTAATTGATCATATATTTTTTCGTGATACACAATATTTTTCCCCTAGATTTTTAAATTAAAATAAATCTATCTTATTAAAGTTGAAGTACAATTTCGGTGTGTTTGGATACTTGGATAGCATTTATAAAGAATAAGCTTGTTTGGAAACTTGGATTGTAGTTAAAAAAAATATTTGGAAACTTGGATTGTATTTTTATTAAAAAAATATCTCTATCCAAATAAAATCAGCAAATCTATTTAAACTTCCTACATTTTAGGAAACCACTAATTGATCATAAATTTTTCGTGATACACAATATTTTTCCCCTAGATTTTTAAATTAAATAAATATCATTCGAATATTATAAATGCCGTAGGAGGTTCGAGTTGGATCATTTTCGGTCCGGGTTA
This sequence comes from Raphanus sativus, assembly GCF_000801105.2. NCBI lineage: Eukaryota > Viridiplantae > Streptophyta > Magnoliopsida > Brassicales > Brassicaceae > Raphanus > Raphanus sativus. Next base: position 42,498,674 of record NC_079516.1, read on the forward strand.
GTTTGTAGCAACCTAAAAATATATCAATAAACTTTCATTTTAAATATGGTAGTAATAAATAATTTATATACAAAAAATATAAACTCGTGCAGGTGTGCGCGTCAAAATGTAAACTGAATTAATATATAATATGTTATATTGCTATGTAAAAAATTGTTTATAGATTCTTTAGTTGACTAATTTTTGATATAGCTTATATTGAAAGAAATTTATTTAAAAAATTATATGAACTGAAGAAAAAAAATAGAAAAGTATTGTACATTTGAATTCAAAATCATTTCTTTTAACAACAAACTAGACAAATATGTTGATTTGTATACAAATTACAATATAAATATTTAATTAATATAAAAATATGTAAATCATTTTTTATAGATTCTTTAGTTGACTAATTTTTGATATAGCTTATACTGAAAGAAATTTATTTAAAAAATTATATGAACTGAAGAAAAAAAGTTATAAAAGTATTGTACATTTGAATTCAAAATCATTTCTTTTAACAACAAACTAGACAAATATGTTGATTTGTATACAAATTACAATGTAAATATTTAATTAATATAGAAATATGTCACATTGTTTAAACAAAATATCAACGTAAAAGTATTGTACAGTTATGTTCTAAAATCATTGATTTTAACAACAAGCCAAATAAATATATTGATTGAAGAGAGAATAAAATAAAGTCAGAGAAACACATAGTCTACCAGATGCACTCTAATATGTCGAATTTATTATAAAGAAAATTTTAGTAAAATATATACATTCAATAATTACAAACAAATAATATTTTCATAAAAATGGAAAATAATACCCACGCTTTCGAAGCGCATGTCAAAATCTAGTAGACATTATAATGTCTCAAGATATTAACTTATTTAACCAAATTTCTTAAAAAACTAATTGTTATCATATCTTAATTTCTTTCCAACGATTTAAATTTATATATTCACAATAGTAACAAATAAATATTTTGAAATATTTCTTATACGATCTGATATCATTAAATTTATTCCTCAAGAAGTATAAATAAAAAACAAAGTAATATTTTCATATAAATAAAACTTTTTCTCTAATATTATTTTCTTTATTTTTTTGAATAGTAGAAAAATTCATCAAAGTACAAAAGATTGCAAATCTAATATTATTTTTCAATTTTATGTACAATTGAAAAATATTTAAAAGTTCAATTTTAGAATATTATCAGTTTGCTAGTTTTAATTGGTCTACCATGGTTAGATCACGGATTAATGATAATTTTTAGCTTTTTACCGGATTTTATCGGTTTTAATTAGGGAAATTTTCCTTAAATTTGAATTGTATTATATATGAATCACCAAATTTACCGGTTCAACCGTAGATCCGGATATGAAAACACTATATTTATTTCTTAACATTAATATGTAGATCAAAATTCAAAAAAGAAATAGTACTTGATACCAACTAACATTTTTACCGAAAAATCAAACACTCGTTTTCAAAGCCCGAACAAAATCTAATCAATATTATTAAAACACAATCATTGCTAACATTTATCCCTATTACTCCATGGAATAGTACTTATTTTATTTTGCCATTGGACCTATTCTAAATATAAAAAAAATTCTTAACCTTTCATATCAAAAATTCAGGAAACATTTACCCCTTGGGGTATGTTACACACGAAGATGAAGATTGTCCTCGTCATTTGATGGGAACGAATAGGCTGGAAATGATGACATTGTTGATCGGAAATTTGGATGATGGTTACATACAAGAAGTGATGTCACGCTGACAAAAAGAAAAAAAAACAAGAAGTGATGTCAGCTGGTTTTCATGAGGTAGCGAGAAAACGAACGTCATCAAAAGCAAAAGCAAGATCATATAAATATAATGATACATTTCTTTGATATTTTTAAATAGTGATCTTCTTGTAAATAACTTGGGGATCTCAAATAACTTGATAAGTTAGGAATAATGTAGGATGAAAGTTGAAAGTGAAAAATGACCATCAAAAACATAAAAGAAACATTAAATACAGAAAATATACTTAGAAGTCCAAATTTGATTTTCTCAAAAAAAAAAGTCCAAATTTGAGAGTACATGACCTAATACCGTAAAATAACCATAATAGAATTTTGTCAAAGTCGGTCTTGATGGATTGTTTTCATGTATGAGTGTTTAGGTCCGAGTTAAATGTCCAAGACAAAATTCTGAATTGGAATCGGCTCAAAACGATTTATATGTCAATTTTATCCAATCAAACACTCTAATAATCCACATATTATGTGTAATAATTATTTTTAGATATAATGATATCTTCTAAAATATCCTGTTTTTATTTTAGGTTTCTGGTATTTTTTAAATTTTGTATATTTTGGGGTTTTGGGTATATTTTCTGGTTTCAGTATATTTTTGGTATTTAAGATATTTTCAGTGTTTATTTCTAGAGTATTTATAAATTGTTTCTAAGTTTCAGGTATATCTTAAGTTTTGAGTATTTATAATTTTCAGAATTAAAATTATATTTTTGAATTTTCTAGATTTTAGTCATTTTGGATTTTTGTGTATATTTTAGATTTTTAGATAATTTAGATAATTTTATATGTGACAACTGATTCATAATAAACTAAATATGCAGCATCTGATTTAGTATGGTTGACCAATAATATTTTGGTCAATGTTTTTTATTTAAATTTGATATTTCAGATAGTTTATTTAAAACGTATGCTAGCTCAAGTTTATCTACAGATATCTTGTTCTGAGTTTTTTAAAGAAAAATAAAAATAAATTGAAAAGTATTTTATTGAGAACATGACGCCGAGAATTTTTTTTTTGGTCAAGGACGACGAGATTCAAACACTTGATGATGTCAAATTTGGTCCCGGAAAGCTTACTTCGTGAAAATTCGTTATTTATTCACCCTTCAACAAATCTAAAACTTTATAGAAAGTTAAAACAGATCATATAACCGGGGTTTCTACCTCAGTTGGTAAAGGGTTCACAGCTATGAGTTCCGCCACCTGGGTTCGAATCCCGGCCACTAGGGAATTAACATTTCGGCATCGCCAGGGACAGAGGACCGACATGTGGCAACACGTGACTAGTCTGGACCACTTCTGTGGGGTCAGGATACCTCTGTATAATTCAAAAAAAAAAAAAAACAGATCATATAGACATTGATAATTAACAAATAGCTAAATGACCAAAACAAATTGTTAAGAGAGAAAAAATTCCAACTGATGGAGAGAACACACAACACACGCAGCAAAATATATAATTATATTCCTTATGATTTGTAAGAAAATTAATTCGACTATAATCTAATACAAAAAAGTTGAATTATCTGCCTTTTTAGGCGTCCACGTCGCCATGGAAGGTTAGGGCGTTTTTGAACATGTGTTGGCTCGATATGCTGTCTGTGTGTTTCACGCAATTTCGTTTATTCCCGCACGTCTCTTTGCGCGTCCCTTTTGTTTTATTTGAGCGCGTCCCGGATTTACACTTAAGACACAACTGGACTCCTCTTATGTTTCATAGCTTAGTCCGTAGCCCATTTGGTCATGATTCTTTTTTAGGCCCAAATGGTATTAGGATTTTTCACCTTTCACCTCCTATTGCGTCTGAGTTGTCACCGCCGAAATGTCACAGAAAGTAAGCACTCCATTCGTTAACCGTAACGTCTCAGAACTCCTTTAATCTGTCATTTATTCTGGGTTTTCCCTTGATTAATCCACTCTTCATACATTATGATTTCGGTCTACCTCTTCATTTCCCCTGTAACCACTTCGAACTCCATCTATAAATATCGGAGATTACTATCGTTCACAGTACCGTTGAAACGATTTACATAAACATACAATTTCCTAGCAGCAACATATTCCGATGGCGAATTTGTACATTCTCCTTGCGGATCTGAGAGCCGGCCGCTGCTCTAATACTGCGGAGGTCCGCCTGCTGAGGTTCTGGGAGGCCAGAAATATCAACAAAGGAGGGGAGCTGATGAGTGTTGAGATGTTGCTGATCGATGATGATGTAAGTGTTTTTTCCAGATTTAATCTCTTTGCAATTATTTTTATGGGAGAATTGGAAAAATGGGACACTTTGAATTTTTGTTTGTCATAATAAGATTTTTCATACTTTGGCAATTTTAGACATATTTTACCCTTCTTTTATAAAAAAAATAGTAAGTTCAATTATAAAAATATAAAAATATTAAAATTGCAGAAAACATAAGTATGACAATATATATGTTTAAAACTTTTTTAAAAAAAATCCGAATCATATTTTATTTTATCTTCTAGTTACAGTTAGAATACTCATTCTGGTTATCTAATTAGTCTAGAAATCGGATACTAAAGTTTTTACATAGGTATATCCAAGATATATAACGTAACATAACATTTCGTGTATATTCTGACAAAGCTAGAATCCGTTAATTTATATTCTAGAGAAATGTCTTTAGCATACCTACAGCTTGATAACAATATATAGCCACAACTCAATGGTATACTTTATTTAGATTATGTGTCATAATATATTCTACCTTTTATCTTATGTGACGCATAAGGAAGAATATGTTTTTTAATTTCTACTGTGTTCTGCGTATGGTATGATACATACTCTAGGCAAATCCAAAAATATGGAAATTTTCTTTTCGGTATCTAAACTAAATCAGGAGTAATCAATTACTCAGGAGTTATTTTATTGCTTTATATAGATGTAAGGTTTATATATTTAAATATGATCAACACTGATGTTATGAATGTGTGGCCTAGTGGTCGTAATTATCTTGCTACTCTAACATAACCCGGGTTCGAAACATGTTCTCTACCGTTTTGCTCATTTTTAGGAATTAGGTTAAATGAAATAGTAAATGACAGAATTGTCCTCGTCTTCTACCTTTTTCCTGCGAAAACTGTAGCTCATTTTTTTGCGATTTCAGTATTGTTTCATGCTAATCTTGTAAGTTTTAGTCTTAATAACACAAATCTATAATTTAACATATGATATCAAGTTCCAAATCTATAAAACAATGAACTTTCAATATATCCACTATATAGATTAGTCTCTGAATTAGCGAGTTTTTATAAAAGGACACACACCTCTTCTTCATTCAGACTTAGATTGGATCAACAATGGCGGATCTCTTTCTTCCTCCAGATTCTCTTTTCTTCTGGATTCAACAGCTCTACCCAGTATTTTTTTTATTTTCTATTTTTTTTTCTTTTTAATAAAAACGTAAATAATTATAAAATATTAAGATTAATTAGGTTAATTAAGGGTATAATGGTATTAAAGAAAATATAAATCCTAGTTACCTGAATAATCTTTTACAAGTTTTATTGTGACAAATCTAAGTTGAAAGTGTCTCATTTTTCTAATTTTCCCTATTTTTATTCCAAGATTAATTTTTTACTTTTTAAATCTCTTCACAATCACATTTATTTCGAGTTTCTGATTTTTTTTCCCTTCGATATCAACAGGCTACACTGGTTCAAGGGTCTGTTCCTGCGGTTCGACAACTTAAATTCAGGAAACATCTTACTGAAGGATCTCTTTACACCCTCAGTGGGTTTGACGTCGCACGCAGCAACCCGAAATTCAGGCTGTCTGATGTGCCTTTCTCCATTCGTTTCAATGAAGGCACTGCTTTTGAGAAGCTAGCACCCAATGCTAGGACCATACCTACAGAACATTTTCCATTCCGACCACATGAACAATTGAAGTCTTAATTCATATAGTCAAACTGAAACTCATGCAGCCGCTGCTAACAGACCTCTGCGTTTTCACTTTACAAATCTCATTCTGCCTCTCTATCTTTGGTTTCTCTATCTTCTGGACTTCGAGAAATGGTGAATACTCCAGAAGAATTGACAGTCAAAGCAACTGAAGTGAGTTCCCGGACAAGACATAATTTATCTACAATATCCACGGCAACATCATGGTCTGCAACAAAGAGAAGCCAGAAAAAGAAAAAGGGTTAGTCCTAACCAAGCCATCATTTTCCATATCTTACAATGGTTTAACTACAGACTGTCCTTTACTCTGTGTTCCACCAGTAACTGATCAGCGCCAGCCTTGGATGCAATTTCAATATCTTCCCATCGCACCGGCCAACTTGCTCAGCTTCATATCAGACGTTGACCGACCTACTGGTAAACAACAAACTACTGCTGCGACTTATTTATTAAGATAGGTCTTAACGTTTGAAACTCATTTTCCAAGAACTCTACTTTTCCCAGTGACTAATTGGAGGCCTGCTCGACAGCAACAACGACTACTGATCCGAACCAGACGAAATGCAAAGAAAACTGCCAGCTGCAAGACAATTCCAGCTGACAACATCACCAAATATGGACACAATCGTCTTCAAGAGATGGAGTCGGAATAGAGCAACTTTTACTTGAAATTTCCAGACCCCATGTTTCCAAAGCTTTAAAAGCAACTGATTTATTTTTGAATTTCCCATAACTCCATTTTTAAATACAATGACACTACTCGAACATCATTCATCATGACAACCACCGCTTATGTACTCCATTATTGATCTTCGTTCTTTTTTTTGAGCAACAATTGATCTTCGTTCTTCATATGTTCATGCTTGGTTAATGAGACAGAAATGATCTATTAGAGGAAAACAAAGAAACAAGAATTCAAAACTCAACTTTAATGTTCCTCGCTTCGAACATCATACATAAAGTTTGCTTACTGTTTCTGCATAAATTTTTAAGGAAAAAAACTCCACAACCCATTCATTCTGAAAAACTAAAACAACTATAATTCATACTGAAAAATCAAACTGTCATACCAATTTAAACACCATACAACCAAAACGTGTAAAGTTACAATGAAACACTCACAGCCTACCATGTAACCCAACTCTGCAGCTACATAAATACATCGAAATATAACAGAGAACCTTCATCCCTTCTCTTCAATTCAGAATGAACATTGAACCAATTTACGCTTTTCGATTTATGATACTTTTTAAATGAACTCTGATTCTGTTATGAAGTTACTCCTGATATCTACTTTCTTCTCCAAATTAACATTGCATCGCTTCCATTTAACTCAGCGGGAGACAGAAATACATTAACCTGACGTTCAAGTATTATCTACGTAGCAAATATCGCCAACTTATCCTCTTACCATGAAACAACATGAACAAATACGCAAAATAAACCTATGAAAATAATATGTCCGAACCCGGCGCGTAGCGCCGGAATACCCCTAGTAGGATATACAATAAACAATAACTAAATGAAATAAACATATTTTGTTTAGAAAACTTCTTTAATGTTAGAAGAAAAAATTTACAAAACTGTAGTTTACTCAAAAATCTATTTTATTATTAGGAATGACTACAATCACATCTTCCTTATCTATAATCTCAATGGAACAAAGATTCTAGTTACAGAAAAATATTTTGAACACAAGATATTACAACAACAAAAGAGCATGCACAAAGCTTCAAAATAAGCAGTCACAAATCTTATCTCACAAGGATTCCCGACAACCACAGAGTAATTTTACTGTAAAAATCCAAGATGAACAAGTCAAAAACACATATACCAAGTTTCATCTCAACGAGAGAAGTTTTCACAATCAGCCAAAGACGATGAATCTCATTATCCAACTTGATGCCAATATCAAAAAAACTTGTTAAGAAATCCTTGAAGTGTATTTAAATGATCTTGTCACCTGAGTTCCCTCCTAATACCTCAGTTCAATCAATTTCTTGGTCATATATATCTTGTTATTTCTGATTTTCCTAGCATATTAATTCTTCAACCACAACCACAAAGAACAAACATCTATCTTGTTGTCAATATGATGTAACATTTTTTTTGTTCAACAATATGATGTAACATATTATCATCTATTCATTATCTTTTGAGCTCACACATTTGGTGATGCAGCAACTTCCATTCATCATCTGTCTTATTATCAAACTTCTTCTCTTGAAATACTGGAACATGAAATTCTTTAAAAAAAAACAGAGTATTCATCTTGTGCACATATGACTTAAACAAGTTTAATATATTTTTGAGAAACAATTTTAATATATTTCTGATATGTGTAAACTACTAAAATATAAATTTTTAGAAACCGAAGAAATACGAATTAACTGGTCAAACAAAATCAAAAACAAAACCAAAAAATCAGAGAAATGATAATGTTAGGCAGTCTCCAATGGGACACCAAAACACCAAATTTGGTATAATTTCATCTTCAATGGAACACCAAAAATTACATTCCACCAAATTTGGTGTAGAGCGAATAGCGTTACACCAAATTTGGTGTAACACTATTCATCTCACCAAATAATTTATATACATATTTTATTGTGTTTTCATTTAATAATATAGTTCAATTATTATTAGTTAGTTTAAATTTTGTTTCAATTATTATTATTAATCATTTCAAATTTCTAACTAAATATAAATATATTGTATTATTTATATTTTTAAATTATTTTTACATAAATCAAATATTTTTTTCTTTTGATTTCAGGTAAAAATCACTAAGTTATTATTATAATTTTTATGTTATGAAATTAAAATATCATAGAATTTATATTTATTTTATTTTTAAATAATATATCACTAAATGATTATTATCATATATTTTATTTTCAATATTGATTATAATTTTTTTTTAATTATATTTAATATTATTAAATTCACCAAACTTTAAAATATATTTTTTATTTTATAATATAGTTAAGCATGTATTACTGACTAATACAAATTTATTAAAATAAATATATTGTTACGGTATGTGCTTTTCATAATTAATGTTTTGTAACTTTTAATATAGTATTTTATGTAATTTAAATACATGTATAATATTGTTAAACCATAACATATAAATGTTAAATAAATTTTATAAATGTAATTACGAAAATTTAACAAACATAATATCAAAGTGTGATAAAATAATTATTTATGAATTTCAAATACTAAAAATAAAAGAATTATTAAAATAGAAAATATAAAATAATATAATATCATTTTTGGTGTAATATTTGTGTCATGGTTGGAGATGATAAAAAATGATTGACACCAAAACATCAAATTTGATGTAATTTTGAGATCAAATTTGGTATTATGGTTGAAAATGTTCTTAAAAATCACAATTTCGTCGTTTTTAGTTTCTCAAAAGCTTCCATAATTCAAGTCAACTAATATATTTGTCGGCAGTCAACTAAGTTATTCATTTAAAATGACATGTGCTTAAGCTTTTTAGGGCCGTTACTAGTGTCGACTATTTTATTCCATAAATGCTATGCAGTCCAAGTCTTAACAAAAAATTGCACTTATTGAGAACGGGTACTTCACGCGACTATTATTTTAACGTTTTAAACACACTTTTAGCCGCGTACTAAATCAAACACAGTTGATGTCTCGCTCGATCGAAACGTCTTTTATACTGCTTTTTTTTTAATTATTACGTCTTTTATACTGCTATAATTTATAGTTGCGGCCTTATTCGTGCGCACTCCGTAAATATCTCTGTTTCAAATTTTCATGCAGATATGTGGAATGGTTTATAAATTCGGTCATAGTTACCAAATTCTTGAATTGCTGAAGTCTCTGACGAAACTATTCTTTTATTGCAATGGTCTAATTGTCACCAATGACTGCAAAGATCTTAAGTTGAAAATATCGAGACTTTTCTCCTCATTTGTTTTATATTAAGTTGAATTTTTTTTTGTTCCATTTCCCAGCTCGTTGTCATAGCATATCGTAGTTTTGAATAAGATTTTTCCAAACCATATATATAAATACATATATTCTATTAAAACAAAAATACCCTGACAAAAATACCCCTAAGTTTTCACACTTATTTATATTTCCAAACCACTAACAATTAAATAAACTATATATTTAAATAATTATCTTTTCTATTTAGATTAATGTATTTTCCTTAAAACTACATTTTAGTATTGTTATCTTTTTATGTTTATTAATGCATTTTTCTTAGTCTGATTTTATCTAAAAAGAAAACAATGATTTATTAACCTTTCTAAACAAACAAAATCAAGAAATTCAAAACTCAAACCATAATATCATTTCAGTCTATGCATACATAATCAACAAAAAATTTTTTTATTAGCAATAAGATATAGAAACTAAAATACCGAAACAGTTGTAGTATTACCTATTATTAAATCAACTAATTTGTTTCCAAATTATTATTTTTCCTTTCCTTCCGGATCAGAAATTAAATAACATAATTAAAAAAAATCTAAAGAAAAAATGAATAGAAGTTATCTACTAGGTCAACGAGTCGTTGAACACATAGTCGGATTTCAAATTTAACGGTTTTACGGGGTTTTTCAAAGTTTTTATATAACATTTTTTTCTAAAACTCAAACAGGAGTACATATAGGTCATCGGATTTACTGGTTTAACCTTGGGTCCGATCGAATTTCAAAACACTGATTATATTACAATAACTGTATAATACAAATATAACATTAGTACAAATAAAAATTAAAAATGAAATATAAATATTCACGCCGTTGTGCGGATCAGAACCTAGTTAAATATTAAACCACAAAATAATATTTTAAGAATGACAGTCGTAACATTTTCTTTTGTCATATGGTGTTATTACTACTATATGAGATCAAAGGTTACAACATTTGGAATACTAAAAGGGCTACTAAAACTGCTATCAAAACCAATTTAGTACCACTGTCTACAGCTTAAACAGAGAGATTATAACAATCCGACCACTTTTCGAGTCGGATTAATGGGTCAGAGTGTAGACTCTCTCTAATACTATACTCCCTCTGTTTTTTAAAGATGTATGTTTTAGGAATTTTTTTTGTTTCAAAAAGATTTATTTTTCATATTTTCAATGTAATTTTTGTCAACTAATTATGAATAATTGTGAATCTCAAAAACATTAATTGCATTTCTTGAAATTTTATTGGTTTAGAAATATAGAAAATATAAAATAACAAAAAACTATGCACTAATAAGTAAATTTTAATATGTTTTATTAAAAAGTGTGAAAATCTCAAAACATGTATTATTTAAAAACAGAGGGAGTATTAAGTTTTCTGGGCTTTGAGTTTAAAACCAATTGGTTGGAGTGACCTAAGTCCCTTACATATTACTTAAGTCTCTTTCATATTTTCAATATGGGATTTTATCTCCAACACTTTAGTGAAAGGAAACTCAACAATAACAAAGAACCGTAATAAGGATGGAGGATAAAACATACTTAAATCAATCCAAGCTCTAACCATAAACACCTGAAACAAGAGGCGTCCACGCTAGAATGAAAGATACGTACTAGCTAGGAGGGTCGAAGCTGAACTAACAAACAAGAGCCCATAAAACTCTCAAAGCACAACTCCACCAGAAAAAAACATGAAGATAATCGAACCGACGAAATCCAACAGAACCAGCAATGCAGGAAACACAAGAAAAAACCATTAGAAGCAAGATGGAGGAGCCACATCTGAAGTAGATCAACAATGGATCAAATAAACAACAAAAACAAGAATTAAGGATAACCCTTAATATGAGACGGGAAAACGTTGACTAGGACCAACAACTCTTACACACAGACACTCGCATTCCAGAATCTGCCACCTTCAAACAGAAGAATCATCACCTTCACGCAAGAGAAAATTTGATAATCGAAACAACTGCATTGCTAGAAACTCAACAGCTCACCGAGCAACCAAGAGAAAGGATTGAAGATGATTCCGCATAGATTTAACATCCAGAAGCGAACCCAAAACACAGTCTAAGCGTTCTCTAAATTCTTACCAAAGGGACACACTGAACATGGCAGAAGAGCGTAAGAACCAATACAAAAGTCAAGGAAAACTTAGCCCACTCCGAATCCGGATAAACCAACAAACAAACAGGACATGCATACTTGCAACAACACCAAAACAGATATGTGGGTAACACGGTACTGCGGACGACGTATATGAACTAATTACAAATGACTATTCTGAAGAAGACCTAAAGCTACCCAAAAAATCAACATCAAAACCCAATAAAACATAGCTCCACCCCGCTACAAGCTTCAAATTGAAAACTAGAACTAAACTCAGGAAGGAGAAAATCCATATACCGACGGTTTGTGAACGATTTCAGATCCATAGATGCCCCCAATCACTGAAATCATCAAGAAAAGTATGAGATTCACTCAGGGTTTGGAGCAAGAAGAGGCATTCCAAACACTCAAAGAAAGTTTGACCAATGCGCCATTATCGGTGTTGCCTAACTTTCTCAAAAAAATTGAGATAAAATGTGATTCCTCTGGGATTGGGATTGAAATTGTGCTGATACACAAGAAGAAAGCTCATTGCCTAATTCGTGAAAAACTTAGAGGATATACCATAAATTATCAATTATATGACATGGAGTTGTATGCACTGGTGAGAGCGCTCCAAACATGGCAACATTACCTATGGCCAAAGGATTTTGTGATCCACAAGGATCATGAGTCTCTCAAGACAACAAAGGCTGATTAAAAGGCACACAAGGTGGATTGAACTCATTGAACCTTTCCTTATGTAATTCAGTACAAGGAATGTAAGAAAATGTTGTTGTTGATGCAGTCTCAAGAAGGTACCTATACTTCTTATATGGAAGCCAAACTCCTCGGATTTGAGAAGATTAGGTCATTCTATGACAAGGATCCTGACTTCCATGACAACTACCACGCCACTAAACAAGCAAGCATGTGATAAGTTTTATCAAGTAGATGGTTTTTCTTCATGATACCCGTTTATGTGCTTGCTTGTTCTTTGAGGGAGTTGTATGTTAGGAAAGAACATAGAAGATGAATAATGGGACATTTTTTTGTTGCCAAAACCTTGAATTCTTTGCAACAACACTTCTTCTAAGTACTTTTTGGGATTAAAGTGAGTAAGCTTGATGCTGGGTTGTTTTGATCACAAAGGAAGTATGCTTTGGACTTATGCGAGAGACATGAAATCTTGGTTCCAAACCGTGCAAGAACCTATTGAAGAAAATTATAAGGATGATCCACAGAGGAAACCAGCTACGAATAAGAAGCAATATAAGAGAATGGTAGGTAAGCTTGATGCTGGATTGTTTTAATCATAAAAGAAGTATGCTTTGGAATTATTGTAGAGACATGAAATCTTGGTTCAAAACCGTACAAGACAACTATTAAAAAAAAGAATGTGCTAAAGGATAAACCAGTTGCAGATAAAATGCAATATCAGAAGATGATAGTTGCGGATACTTTACTCACAATCAAAAGACATAAAAGTATGGTGGTGGTAATCATTTATGTTGATGATATAATCACAACCGGAACCGGAAGTGATGCAGATGGTGTTAAGAGCACAAAGAGCTACTCGAAGTAACCTTTGATATCAAAGACCTAGGAGAGCTAAAATACTTTTTGGGATTGAAGTGAGTAAGCTTGATGCCGGATTGTTTTGATCACAAAGGAAGTATGCTTTTGGCTTATTGTCAAAGGCATGAAATCTTGGTTCCAAACCATGGAAGACACCTATTGAGGAAAATTATAAAGATGACGCGAAAGAGAAACCACGTGCAGCTAAGAAGAAATATCAGAGGATTGTAAGTAAGCTAACCTATCTCACAATCACTAGACATGATATATGTTATGCAGTAAATCAAGTAAACAAACATATGCATGCTCCAGCCATACATCTTGGAGAATGGTTAAAAGCATTATGAAATGCATTTAAGGCTCACATGGAAAGGTTATTTGGATGAGTTGCAACTTTAATACTGATATAATTGGACATTCTGACATACATCAAAATGATAGCAAATCAACCACTGGTTATTGCACTTTCATTGGGAGCAATCTAATGACTTGAAAAATCAACAAAATGTGATTTCAAAGTCAAATGTGAATGCAATGTATAAGGTCATGCAATTATCACTGGAGAACTTGTATGGTTAAACCATCTTCTTGAAGATCTGAACAATGAAAATTCTAATTCGATTTTCTTGCATTGTGACAATTATGCAGTGATTCATATAGTTTCCAATTCAGTGTTCCATGAAAAAAAAATACACATAATTTGATTGCTAATATATCCATGAAAAGCTTTAAGAATGAGTTATCATCCCATCGTAAATGAAGAGATGTGATCAGATTGCAGACATATTTACTAAGTCGACTTCATCAAAGTGTTTGCTACTCTCCATTGATGGATTCACTTGTTGGATCTCTATTATCCTATCTTATAGGGGAATGTTAAACTGAAAACAAAACAAGAAGGAAAGCAGGTGAAGTTTAGAGAACAAAGTGAAGCATGGGGACAAAGTAAATATGGGCGCGACAATTAATACTATCACATCATATGACGACGTGTCAAGTTTTCTTGTGATAGCCACATGTCATATTATCAACTGCCACATGCCATGTTATCAACTGCCACATAAGATGACACATTTCATGAGAGATGTCAATCTCAAGTTTCACATTGGAAGTTTAGACAAATAATGTTTAATATATAATAAGAAGTCCAGTTCTGATTAGCATGATGCATTTTGGGAATGAACCTAAAAGTAAATTCCTGCGAGTTTGTCTCTAAGACCCAAAATAGACAAAGTCATACTAATCGGACAATAGAAAATTGAAGATGGACTAAAGAAAGCCCAATAATTGGTAGAGCCAAGTTGACGAAAAGTCAGCAAGAAGACTAAAATACCCTTCGAATATGAATGAGAGGTATGTGGCATAAATTAAGTTTGAAGATCTTGAAAGTTCAGTTGTTGGAGAAGCACCCTCAAAGTACCTCAAAGTAACATTGTGACTAAAGGTGCCAGATGTCGAAGATGCGATGATAAGGTGCCGAGATGATTCGCTGGAGGAAATGACACAATATGAGTGTGGTCATTGGTTTGACAGGAAGAATGGGAGATGTCAATCCAAGTCCTAGTGATGTTTAGATAAATAATCTCTAATATATAACAAGAATTCCAACTCTGATTAGCATGAGGTGTTTTGGAAAAAGAACTCAAAAGTAAATCAATATGGACTTATCTCTAAGGTCAAAGTAGACAATATCGTACTCGGACAATAAATCAATATCTGACATTTTTTATGGTGCATGAACTTTCAAACCAAAGGTTTTGAGCTTGGTTATATTAGGTTCCGAATAAACAACATTTGCTTCTCTCTCTACGAAGTTTCGAGCAATCTAATATCTTGACTTAACAATATATTGACTACTTTTGTAAAATTCTATGATAATTAGAAGAATATTTTCTGAATGAAAAAAAAATCAGCATCTCCACATCCCACTCCTTGGAATATTGTTAGGATGTGCCATTAGAATTCTAGGTCTGGCTCGCCTAGCAAGTGTAGTTGGGATCCGAATATTTTCAAGTACCTCATAGTCTGAATGGATCTTCTGTTTAATTCTCGGAAGTTAATAAAGGTTTTGCAGCTGAGTAGTTGTAACATGTGTTTAATATTCTTGACCACATATTTGTTAGTCAAATCATAAGAATAAACTCTCTTGAACTAAATAGTTAATGAGAAGTTGACAAAAAAATAGTTAACGAGAAAGTATTATCCAAAAC
Source organism: Raphanus sativus (assembly GCF_000801105.2). Lineage (NCBI taxonomy): Eukaryota > Viridiplantae > Streptophyta > Magnoliopsida > Brassicales > Brassicaceae > Raphanus > Raphanus sativus. The sequence goes on from NC_079516.1 coordinate 42,514,231, forward strand.
CTTTTTGGTTTCATATTCTTTCTCTTTTTATATTTATATATTCATTCTCAAACATTTCTACATGTTAGTGTAAGCGTTGAGCTTCAAACATTGTGACGTCAGGTAAAGAGTTTTCTTTTTCTCCAGTTTTTCGTCCCTCCAAAGCTTACATAATTATATGGGTGATGTTCTCACTAAAGACCATTGGCGGAAAGTATTTCCAACTTCATATAATGATTTCGAGGTTGGGAGCCGTTCTGATCATCTAAGATTAGAGTACTCGTAAATCTTAAACAACAAACTTGCATAAGCAGGTTATCTTTTTTTTAATACGTTTTAGTCATCTTTTTCAAAAAAAAAAAAACGTTTTAGTCATATTTTACTGCATTATGTATATTTAAAAATTTTAATAAACCTTCGGTCAATTATTCCGGCAATTATGTTAGACTCACTAACCGTCAATTATCTTTCCAACATAATACTTTAGGAAGGACTAATGGAAGTAGAATCTATGTAAAATTGATTGATATAAGAGTCTAGAGATTTTTTAAATTTGTAAAGAATTAAAAAAATATTTTATATTTAATGGCAACAAAAATATTCTATTATAATGATTTTAATAATCTATATGCAAGATTTTTGAAGTTTTCTTTTATGAGTAAAACTGTCTAAAATTCAAATCCCAGTAATAATATACTTGATGGAATCATAGAACTATTAAAACACACAAAATTTTGAATAACAGTGGGCTTATAAGTTATTAAATAACCATCAAAGAAATAATTCTAGATTTTAGTAAGAATATTAGAATTTTGTAACATTTCGGTTTGTGGTATATATTGAAAAGTTTAATAGAAATGATTTGGTTACATATATAATCAAAATGTAATTACATTTTTGGTCAGACATTCAGAAAAGACTCCGAAATTAAGCGTGTTTGAATTGAAATAGTGAAAGGATGGATGACCTATATAATTTGCGATATTGTATGAGTGAGGTGAAAGTACGAAAAGTATCATATGGTGATTGCAGGTTTAGGAAAAAAAACTTCCAAACTCTAAAAAAATTAACTTACCATCGCAGGAAATGGGATCCACAAACCGAGTAAATACGTGTAGGAGGCCCATTAGCTAAGGCGGATGGTGTGTTACAAGTGGTATCAAAGTCAACCCCAACTGAGTGTGGAGTCCTGTATGAGGTTATACTAACATGGATTACGATCTATGTTATGTTCTTTGGGAAAAAATAAATTGTAACATCTAAGGTTGTGGTATATATTAAATTAATAAATAAGAGAATTGAGTTGGCTATTTAGGTCACCAAAGTCCATTTATGTCTTTAGGTACACATAAAAAAAAAACTGAAGAATTAAACGTGCTTGAGATGGTAAGATAATTGATTTGGATAATTATATCACCAAAATGCATTTATTTTTTCTGACATAAATCCAAGAAAAACTTCAGAACTAAACGTGTTTGAGGTATAGTAACGGAGAAATGGATATGACATTTTGAGAATTGATTCATAATATCATGCAAATAAGGTCAAAGCTTGAGAAATGTCATTTATTGGTTGCATAATCAATAAACAAAACTTTTAAATTTTGAAAAAAATAATGCACCATTTGTCGCAGAGAATGAAGCTACAAACTGAGTGAACGGATGTGAAAGACTTAAGCCGTAGACGATCTGGACTTACAAATTTATTAACCAATAACAAGTATTTAAACTTTAACTTAACAGTATCTGAACATTAACTTAACTAGCATTCAAGTAGTACAATCAGATAAGTGATTTTTTCGGTTATCATTGAAACAAAAATAATCTGATAAATGAAAAACGGCTAGCAGGATACAGTACTTGCATCTATATTATTTAATTCAGTTATTACCAAAAACAAAAACATAACATAAACATTTGTGTATCAGAATTTAGAAACAAGTCAACAACCAATTTAATAGGCTAAATTGTTGTGGTATAAAGACAAAGTTTTCCATGACCTAACACCACCTATTTGTGGAAACCCCCTTGGTCCAGTGGTTTGACTAAAGGTTCAATTGCTTCTACACCCGGAGGTCTGGGGTTCAAACCCCAGAAAATACCAAATTATGCAGATTATGGAGAAACAAGTTACAGGAAATCTTTAGCTTGGTGCAGGGCGTACCATCGAACATGGATCTCATAGGACGGTTTAGAGTGGTGCGGCTCAGAATGGTGCAGTCAGGCGGGTATTCTCACATAGTGGTAGAATTGTCGGCTGTAAAATCGTCTTTGTAATATTCTCATCATTGTAATAGCATAATTAATCGATAATAATCGATCCAGACGTTCAAAAAAAAAAAACACCACCTATTTGGACCTGGACTTTCATTTCCAGCATGGGCTCTGGCCCATTTTCAATCTGAACACGAATTCATTGTGCTCTCCTACCATGGGATCTTTTACCCATGAGCTAGGTTCAGATCCTTACATGGGAAGATTAACGGCTCCCTCCACCATGGCTTCAGACGATCCCCTCCGACTTATTCATCCATATTGTACTTTTTAGAGTCAAATATACTTCTGAATCGGAGATGATAATAGCATACTTTCACGAATTTGCTCACTGTTTAATTTGCTTTCTGGATCGATTAAGATTCACCTAATCTCCTGGCTCAACATTGCCGGTGTTAAAACTTATCGCATTGGTTTATTGGATTGTTTAGCCAAACTTTGTTTCTCAATCGACCAATCTGCCTCCCTCCAAACTCTCTTGTTTGGGTGCATCAACATTTTTTTATTCGATTATCAACTGTTCTTTCAAACACTAGTTTTCGGATCTAAAGTGAAGTGTTTCTTTGGATTATGTTATCCCTTAAACACATATATTTCCTTTTTCATTGTATTAGTCCTAGTTCATCAGTTTGCCGTTGGTTGTATCCTCTCAAATTATTTAGGCGTTTAGTTTAATATAAACGTTTGTTGCCTGGAAAAAAAAATTCAAGACCGAGTTTAAATGATGAATTGGTCGTACTCGTAGCTTACCTTAAACCTTTGCGGTGCGGGGAACCTTTTTTTTTTTGTCAACCCGCGGGGAACCTAGATACGTTACTTTTAAGAATTTTTATTTTAAGCTATATATCTGTTATAGCATATATTCTACCATTAACGTACCTTAACCGGATATAGCATTAATATTTCCCTGTTGCCGAAAACAAAAAAAACAATCTGAGGAAAAAAAAAGTAAACAGCTAGCTAGATACTAGCTTTATAACATCTGTGAATCAGAAACAACCATTTCCGTAGCCAAAATGATAAGCATTAGAAAGACCAGAAGTCATGTTCGCGTAAGAAGGAGCCGTCACTTTATTAGTATCCAAGAAACCGAACACATCCTCTTTCACCTCCTTAAACGGCACCGTATTTGTCTCTGACACAACAAGCTTCCTCAACTCCTCTAACGCACATTTCATTACCTGTAATTGAACCACATTCATCTCGTCCACTGGTCCTTCCCACCAATTAGTCACCAACCGCCTCGCCGCATTCCCTTTTCTCGTTTCTGCCATCGCTTGACCCTTCTTCTTCTCTTCCTCTACCTCACTCACGGTCTGCGTCAACACCATATTCAGCTCGCAGCTCCCTGCAGTGTTTCCCTGCGGTTTCTTCGTCTTCGCTAAGGACAAATCGTTTCGGGACAAGTAACGGTCCAATACGGATTCGACGCTGGGATGGCCGAAAGAGAAAGGCTTTTTGGCTGGAGAATACACGATGATCCCTATTTCTGCACCACACAATGTGCAAAGCTCGCTAGCTTTCTTGAATAGACCGGCTCTACGTTTTGAGAATGTGACTTGCCGGTGGGTCTCTTTCTTTATCTTAACCATCGGAATTCTCTGTCGTCCCATGCTTTCTTTCTTCTTCGACATCATAGTTTTTCTTTCTTTCTAAAGGTGTGGTTTTAGTTGCTTTGAGTTGGTGGACAATTTGGTAGAGATACTATTTGTTTATATACATGTTTGAGTGTGTGTAAGTGGCATAATTACGAGATCAACTTTCATAGTTGGCAAATTATTTTTGTTTTTGTAACATCAAACTTGTAATTACTCAGTTTGTCTTTAATTTTGTAGATAGATAATAACATTCTAAAGATTTGTGTATGTTATAAAATCATAGTTTAGTATGGCAATTATTTTTGTTCTTTTCTTTTCATTATTGTCTAGTATATAAATGCATGATTTTCTAATAATAAAATGTTAAAGTTAGTTGTTGTATATATTTTATATCCAAAATGATATAATGATCCACCAACATTTTGTAACAAATGTAACTAAAATAAATATAATAGTAATAATCTGCAACAAGGTGATGAGGATCGAAATTAAATTAAACACAATATTTTAATCACTTAGTTCATAGGGAGGAAAAAGAACTAGAAGTCAAAACAATGATTTATATTCTTGTAACAGCAAGCTTGTAATTACTCAGTTTGTTTTCTAATTTTGTAGATAGACAGTAAAACTGCGAAGATTTGTGTATGTTATCAAATCTTTGGCAATGCAATGATTCTTTTTCTGTTTCTTTGCATTATTGGCTTTGTATAAATGCATGATTTTATAATCACTAATTGTTAACGTTCATGTCTCTATATATTATAAATTTTTTATAAGGATCCACCAGTCATGATGCAAGAGAAAAAGACAATAACACGAATAGATTAATAATCAGGAATGGAATTACCTTAAATATAACTAGATTTTGATTGTATATTTCAAAAATATATTGCTATTTATTTTTGTTAATATTAAAGCTGGATAAAAAATTCAAATCTAAAGAACCAAACCGATCACGATTCAAAAGAGTAACACCAAATCCGAACCAAAACCAAAGTTGATCAAATATCCAATTATTCAAAATTTTGATATTTAGACAACCGAAACTATAACCAATTCGAACCGAAGTATTTTGGATATCAAAATGTATCCGAAAAAATTTATATACTATATATTAATTATTTTTAGTTTTAGTGTATATAAAAACATCCAGAATATATATGATATATTTAGGTTGGTTTAAATACTTGAAAATATATAAAAATAGTCAAATATAAATATCTAACATAGTGGAAGTACACTCAAAACACCAAAAATATTTAAAATAATTATTGATTTTTGATCCAAATTTAAACCAAACCAAATTATATGTTAAATTTAGGTATTCTGACATAAGTTATTTATATTTATATACAATATATTATTTTATTTGTAGATTTTAAGAAATTCAAAGTATATACTGAATTTTAAAAAATAATTTAAATGGGTTATCCGAATTCGAACTGAACCCGCAAAGATCCGAATATAATTCGAACTGAAGTTTAGAAATATATGAATGGGGCTGAAATCTTTGACCCCGAAAATCCGAAACCCAAACAGATCAGAAACGAACAGAATGGATACTCGAACGCCCAGCCCTAGTCACTATTATGTATCATATATATGTCATCATATAATTAATTTGTATTGGTCCATCATATAAATAATCATATAATTAATAGTATTTTATATGTACCATCTTATAAATAATCACATATATAATATTCTTAAAGTTTAATGTGAAATATAAAAACCATAATTTAAGTTAGTATATGAAACTAATATTTTTGTTGTATTTTTCTTATATGTATTGAAACATTTTTTTAATAATGGTTATTGGAAAATATTTTAGTAAAAATAAATTTTTGAATATATGCATATTTTAAATCAATTTTGATATAAATCAACTTTAAATTATTATTTTGATTTGAAATATGTATATAAATTTAAATTTTATTTTATGATTATTTTAGATAAAAAAATATTTTTAGATAATTAGATTAGTCCATTTTGTATATTCAAAAACTGATATACTTTTATCCATGTTTCAAAATTTTAATTTTTTGCTTTAGTTTTCTATGAATTATTATTACTTTTATGATTTTTTTTTTGCAAATTGAACTCTTGAAATTTTTATATTTGACTAAACTAATTAAGGTAATAATACTGTTTTTAAAAATTGTTTTATATAATATACTATTTATATTTCAGTTTGTGTTTTTATTTTCACTATAAAGAATTGTAAATAAAAAGAATTGTAAATATAGTGACAGAATTGTAAATAAAAAAAATATAGAAAGAAAGTTGTTTAATTTATTGTAAAAACAATTACTAAATATTTAAATAAAAAGAAGTATTAAATATGTTATTCATGTTTCTAAACAATTTTCATTTGTTATTAATTTATTGAAAATACAATGGTTAAATGTGTAAATAAAAAAAGTACACATCTTTGTTATCCATGTTTCCAAACATATCTCATTTATTCTACTATCCATGTTTCCAAACATATCTCATTTATTCTACTATTTTTGTTTCCAAACAATTCAATTGTGTACTTCAACTTTAATAATATAGATATTTATAGGTTAGTTCACATGAACGTAAATCTAGGCAAAAACAATGACATTTCTTTCTTTGTTAAATTAATATTTTAAATTTGGTTTAAAAATATACCGAAAATACTATACTATGTATTCTATTAAAATTGAAACACTAACAAATCTATATTATAAAAGTCATAGTCATAGTAAGACCATTACATTAGTTATTTAAGACCATTACACTAAATTAGACAGATTACTGTTCATTAGCAGGTAAAATTGGTGCCGTGGCAGTTTTTTCTAAATATTTTTAATTATTTTAATTAATAAAAATAGCTATAAATTCAATATAAAATTCTAAAAAATTGATACAAATTCAGAAAGTTAAGAAAATAAAATAAAATTCATAAATTCAAATAATAATAATAAAAATAAAAATAGATTTATCAATTCAAAAATCATAATAAAAATAAAATAAATTGTAAAAACCGACTTAAATCAATAAAAACTAAACAAATAGAAATTTAAAATAATAAAATAAAATAAATAATTGTAAGAATCAATAAAATTGTAAAAAGAGAAAATTCATAAAAATCTGGAAAACAAATATATTTGAAAAAAGTTTTTAAAATTTTAAAAATTGAAAATGAAAAGTACTTGAAACCAAATCTCTTTGGTGTTTAGATAGGCATATGAGCGTCCGGATGTCCGGATTTGGATCCTTCGGATACCAGAGATTTGGACTCAACAAGGCAATTTAAAATGTAAACTTTTTCTAACTTTATTGTTTTTTCTAATTTTTCTCAACTTCATGGTTTTATTTTCAAGGCTTTTTCTTAATTTTAATTGATTTTTATTATGTATTATTATTTTTGTTGTTATTTCTTTTATTTTATAAATTTTATTTTTTTCTTGATCTTTATTAATTTTCAGTCTTGGATCCTTCGGATCCTATAGATTTGGATCCAACAAGGCACTTGAAAATTTTCGGTTTGGGTTCGACATAACGGTGATGGTGAAAATTTAATCATCACTGTAAAAGATATTAAAAAAAAGTGGGATTATAAAAATAATAATTTAATCTTATTTTAAATTTTTCAGTATTTTAATTTTTGAAGTTTAATTTTTGAATTCTTTTATTATTTCCTTATTTTATCAAAAGTTTCCTGATTTTTATTAATCTTTAAAATTTATTATTATTATTATTTGAATTTATGAATTTTATTTTATGTTTCTTTATTTTTCTGAATTAATTTTATTTTTAAAAATTTATATTGAATTTTTATCTAGTTTTCTATTTTTATCAACTAAAATAATTAAAAATAAAATTTAAAAAATTGTCATGTCACCAACTTTACGTGCTAATGAACAGTAACCAGTCACAAATTTGACGTGTGCAACAAGTAAGTTATTTCAATTTTTAATATGCTATTAAGACAAATTTCGTTGTTTAGAGTGTTAGTCGTTGAATTCCAAGATTTAAAGTGAAGACGTTTGCCACCTTCGTAGTATTTGTTTCAGTTTTATATTAGATTTAATTTACATAGTTTATTTTTAAGAGACATTATTAACAATGTTTTTTTAGTTTTCTATTTATTTATAGTTAACTTTAATTTGATCGTGCTCTTATAAGTGTTTTGTATTTTTAAAAATATTTTATTTTGGTTTTGTATTGGATTTAATTAACATAATTTAGTTTTCATAGTCGAACATACGTTTGTGTTTTAAAGCTGAATCGAAATCAAACCGAACCGAATTCAAACCGAACCGAAACCGATCCAAACCGAAATAAATATGATTTACTTTTTTTTTGTGCAACAAATATAATTTACTTTTGTTAGATAAATCATTGAACCAATTAACCAAACCAAACCGAAGTCGATCCGAACCGATCCGGTAAAATAACCAAAGTGTCCACCCCTACCGTTTACGGGTCGGGACAAGAGTTTTCTCTGTCCTTCATTCTTCCTCTCTGCAGGCGAAACGAGAGGTGTGTCCTGCTGCTGCTATGGCGAGCGAAGAAGACAAAGCCCTTGAAGATCTTCTCGAGTATCAGCTGAAAGACCAAAGAGAATCACTTTCAGCCATCGAAGAAGCCCTTGCCTCTGACCCTTCTAATCCCGACCTCCTCTCTGTAAAACTTTTAGATCCAATACTGTTTCGCTATTGACTTGACAGTCACTAATTGCAACAAAGATCTCAGCTTTGGTCATATATAGAGAGTAGCTAGTGATCGAAAAGGCATGATTTTTATATTTATGTTCATGTTTTGTGTCTGTTAAGGTGCATGAAGAGCTTGTTGGAGCAATCAAGGATGCAGAGGAAGGGCTTTTCCAGCTAAAACGTGCTCGGTTGTTGCAGGAAGCCGACATTGTTCTCCGCGGTCTGAACAACGCTGCTGGAGTCAAACCTGAGCACACCCATCCTCCAAATGGGTTGGAGCCAGAGAGAAAGGATTCAGATGGATCAAAATGCAGATTCCGGCACAGTGATGGACGTTGGTACAATGGTCGCATTATTGGGTTTGAAGGCTCTGATTCTGCAAAGATATCTTTCCTTACTCCCACTTCTGAGAGTATGATGGTCAGACTCTCTTCTTACTCCTTACTCCCTTTTCATTATCAAGGTTTACTCCTTACTAACGCTGCACTGAACTACTTGCAGATGTGCAAGTTTTTCATGCAGCAGAGGTGTCGGTTTGGCAGTTCCTGTCGTTTATCACATGGTATGTGAAATCTTAATAAATACTCTGCCATCGTTTATGGATTGTGTGTGTTTAGATGTTCATGCTATCACCACATAAGGATTTAATTTTTCCCTAGCTCTGGTAGTTAACTGTATGAGATCAATGCAGGAGTGGATGTGCCAATATCTTCTCTAAAGAACTATGAGCAGACTGAGTGGAAGCAGTCCATGGTAGGCTCCAAGATTTGGGCAGTTTCCGGAAGTAAATACGACATGTGGAGGGTGGGTGAGCTTGAATCATGGGATGATACGCTACAGTTAGGCGGAGTTGTTTTCAGAGATGATGGGAGCTCAGCAAAGCTAGGTTCTGATGCTATTGTATTATCAGAGTACGCTCAAATGACTGATGATGATGATGATGATGATGGAGAAGAGGAGGATGAAGAAGAAGAAGAAGATGGGAGTGCTTCAGGCTCTGAAGAATCTGTTTCAAGTGATTATGATGAAGAGTTTCCTCAAGGCATAGGCATTCTAGGAAGCACAGACCAAAGGAGAGGCGTCCAGAATGAGACAGCTATATTTGCAAAGTGGGAAAATCACACCAGAGGGATAGCTTCTAAGTTGATGGCAAATATGGGTTACCGTGAAGGGATGGGACTTGGGGTCTCTGGTCAAGGGAGATTAGACCCAATTGTGGCAAAAGTACTACCACCAAAGAGGTCGTTGGATCACGCTCTCGAGCATATCAAGAACGGAGAAGCTAAAGGAGAGAAACAAAAGAAGAAAAGGAGCAGAGGTGGGAGAAGGAAGCGTGAGAAGAAGTTTGCAGAAGCAGCTAGAGCAGCGAAACAGGAAGAGGAATCAGACTTGTTTAGCTTCATCAACAACCACGAGAAAAGAAACGGCAGAGAGACTGTGAAAAAGAGGCAGAACATCGGTCCAGTAGACAGGAAAGCACTGGTTGCATATGAAGACGAAGTCAAGGACTTGAAGTTTCAAGTAAAGAAACTAGAAGAGATGGTGAAGAGAAATAAAAAAGATCAAATTGTTTCAGATGCTGCGACAAGAAAATTGAAACAAGTCCAGAAGGCACTGGCTTCGACGTTAGCAGCTCAAGCTTCTGCCTCCAATGCTGTAGAAAGCAAAGAGAAAGAAAAGAAATGGCTCAAGTTCTAGAACATAGCACCTTGAATCAATTTTAACAGATATTTTATCAAGCTGTAAGATTTGGGAGAGACTATGGAACCTCTTGATTATAACTGCGTTTACAAGTAGAACAGTTTTTTTTTCCATTAGAAAACATATATTTTTCTCTTAGTCTTCTGTGTGTTCTAATGAAGTTATTGGTGTTGAGTTGTATAGCTCTTAAGCAAGCATAAGCTGCGACTGAGCACAACGATGCTGAACCTAACAGTACAGCCTTCCACTGTCCACTAACCACCAGGATGGCCAAAGCTGTCAAGGATAATTTTCCAGAGTTGAAAAGATTTGATCACTTTGCTCCAGCTTCTACAATGGATCACATGTCTGAAGTACCGGTTAGCTAAATTGGGAGGGTGCATAGTACCGTTTCCAACAGGGTAAGAAGCCGAGAAGAGACCTGCAGGAGCCTGTTCCCTC